>NC_143135.1:87261287-87564318 GCF_059928025.1 Delphinapterus leucas | reverse complement strand
AGAGCTCAATGAGAAATAAAAGGCCATTGTTTTGGTTTGGTCTAGTAAAGTATTATGTATGCTCCTGTACTTATCACTAAGATTCTGGGCCTGTCCAGAGAAGGTAGGGAAGCTTTGAGGATAAAACACCATCCAGAGGTGCCTTAACCTGACTGTACTTCTCAAGCCTCAGTTGAAATAGATCTCCTCTTCTTTTTTGTGCCCATGCCTAATGTCCTGAGAATTTTTTAAAATTCTCTTCCAACCCATAATGTAATCTGACCTTGCTGAGTCTCTCCATCTGTCTTTTTTAAAAATAGCATATAAGTATATTGAAAATATTAGCAAAATAGATTGATTTAAAAATAAGCCATTGGCAAAATCCATCTGACTCAGTGTTGTTTTGGGTTGTTGTTGCATTTGATTAGATACATCAATCTAGAGAAAGAGAAGGACTACCCGAAGAGCATTCCCCTCAAAATCTTCGCCAAGGACATTGGGAATTGTGCCTATGTAAGTGTTTCTAAGCCAGAAAATTAAATTCCAAGTCCCTGCATAAGGCAGAACACCATGGATAAGAAGAGAGACAGGCAGGCAGACAGACAGTCTGTGTATGTGCTGTGGAAGGTAGGCATTTAGAAGTACCATTATGAGAAAGTGCATTTCCTGGGGTATCTGTGTATCTTTGTTCATATGAAAAGTAACCCTAGAGAAAATGAAGCAAGAGAGATTCATATTAATTACAGTATTTAACATTTACACTTGGAAAGAATATTGCCTGTCAGATGTCTCTTTCCTCCCTCTGGCATTAATGTTTCTCTGGATCCTTTCAGTAGCAGCTGCAGAGGCTTGTAGTAAAGACATTTCCACAAGGAGATATTTCCTATTAGTATTAAGCAAGTTTTTCCAACTTGTCACTTCTCAAGTAGAGAGTGGGTTTTGGAAAGTTCTTCATTCTTTGAGTTTTTAAGTATTGAATTCCTCAGGTTAATAAATGGATGAGCTGGGAAAGATAACATTTTTAATGGATCAGCATATTCTACCTCATGGTTTTTATCATTTTGGTCAATGAAAATTAAGTTTGTTTAGCCCTAGTTATTGTGTGGAATTTTATGGCTGAAATATCATGCCAAGATGTTATTAATGATACACAAAATGGAAATGAATATTTTTATGATACTGTGGTTTGCCACACTTCATAGCAGCCCTAGATCACACAGAATAGTTTTGTGTGTGGAAAAATATGTAGTACAAAATAGTTATGTTTTGGGCAAAAGTCATACAAATGTTCTGACATGAGTGCTAGATGTCATTGCCTGAGGGAAATGCTCAAATGTGTATGCTATGAGACTACAGACATCTTCTGTAGCAAAGTAAAGAGGAAAAAAGCACCACTGTTTTTCTGCCAGCTTTGATTCAGTTGTTATGGCAGTTGGTTACATTCAGGATTTTCATGGAAAAGCTCTTGAATTTTTTCCAACACTTTCAGTGTATGGAAAGTGTGTGCTTGAGAAAGGACTGGTTTTGGAAAAGAAGACGAGATTTGGTTGAATTGGGTGCTCTGTTTTATCACTAGTACCCTGGTTAAAGTCCATGATGATATGACACTCTGTCCTTTGCTCTCTGAAGTTGTTTCGTGGCAAGAGCCTCCTTTCAGGGAGCCCTGCTTGCAGAGTGATTCCCCCCAAATAGTAGTGCATGTATGAGAAGCATTCTTTATCCTTGGCCTCTGATTATGCACAACCTGTTAGTGAATTCTGCTAATATGGGAAAACAAATAGCCACATTCTCAGTTTTGTCTCTTTATTTTATTTGTTTACTAGCAAAGAACACTTATCTGCTAAAATTCATTTGTTTTGTCTACCCAAGAGGCATGCAGGAAAAAAGAAAAAAAACACATCCTATAATTATTATTTTGAACATATATACCTAATATTAAGAAAAACCATTATCTTAGAAACCAGGTACATTGGGAGTGATTATTAGTATTACAGGGTAGATCCTTCACTTTACAAAAGACTTTATAGAGTGTTTCTTTAAATTAAATGAAAGGGTTTTCAGACTCAAAAGAAAAAAGCAGAAGCCTTTATTATATTCTATCTCAACTTAAAGCCCAGTATGTAAAACATCTCTGCCATTCTGGTAGAAGACAAACACTGAGCCTTCCCTGTTCATTTCTGAGATACTTTTGCTTAATCCTTGGAGCTATAAGGAACACCATTTTAAATCAGTTAACAAACTTGAGGCAATTTGTCATGTTAAGTAGTAGGCTTATAGAGAATAAATACTGTAATGGAGAGATAAGTGATGAGTTATCAGTAGATTTCACTTAGCTTTATTTTTAGATCATTTTGTTTCCGTTTATGTTACTTATTTGTGCCATTTAAGCCTTATCAGGGACACAGCACTAATTGCTCATTTATCCAATAATTATAATATGTAAAACCTACTCTATGTGCATAGTAAATATTTCTTTTTTTAATTTTTATTTTATATTGGAGTATAGTTGATTAACAATGTTGTGTTAGTTTCAGGTGTACAGCAAAGTGATTCAGTTACACAGTACATATACATGTATCTATACTTTTTCAAATTCTTTTCTCGTTTAGGTTATTACAGATTATTGAACAGAGTTCCTTGTGCTATACAGTAGGTCCTTGTTGGTTATCTATTTTAAATAGAGCAGTGTGTACATGTCAATCCTAAACTAATATTTCTTTTTTGATAGCATAGCATTGTCTTATATTTAAATAATGTCTATTTAGAGTTCAGTGAACTCTATAGATATCTCGGAATCTCGTTAATTCCATTTCTCTTTCTTGTGAACTCTTTATTTTTAGATAGTAATTTCTCAATGTAGTTTAGCATTTAGCATAGGGCTATTATAGATACCCTATTCAGTGGCAGAGTTGGTAACAGAATTGAGCTTTCTAAAATTTTCAATTTGTTTGCTAGGCCCATTGGTTTTAAGGCCTCTAAAGATTTCAACAACGAAAATCTCAGCAGCCACAGTGCCTGACATACAGAAAGTGCTCAATAAATAGTGGGGTTTTTTTAAAGATGTCTTTTGTAACCATTTCTTACTCTGATTTTACCTGAACTGACTTTACCATACAAAGAAATGAAAACCCACACTGTGAAAACAGTACTCAGAAAGAAATAGAAAGTAATCTAATGCTCTCCCTTTTTTACTGCACAATGCTTAATGGAAATAGTCATGGACATGATGCAGAGGACCAACCTCACTGATTATTTTTGTTTGTTTGATTGGGAGGGTGGTCCTGTCTCTCTGAAATATATTTATTCTTTTTATTTCTGGCTTAAGTTCTTATATTTTTGAGTCATATATTCTTTATTTTAAGAGGAAGAGATGTTTTATTAAAAGGCATAATATGGAATGAAAGTAAATTATCAAGGGTTTGTGTTCTACTTAAGTTGTGCTTTACTCTGTCAACACTTGAAATCAGGATTTGCCTGTGGATAATCACTTGACAATAATTATTTGTTCACCTGTTTTAAAATTCTTTATTTATAGCTATATTTCTTATTTCTTTTCTTTCCACAGTCTAAAACTATAACAGTAACGAATTCAGATACAGCAAATGAAGTTATCAACATGTCACTGCCAATGCTAGGGATAACTGTAAGTTACTCTGCTAGATATTCTTAATTAAAAACAAACTTTGATACTTTGATTCTTATAAATATTATCCCTTCCATCATAAGACAGCTGATTATTAGAGATACCAGTCATATTTTGTCCCCAGAAATGTAGAAAATAAGGACAGTAAAGTTTTTTATTCTTTTTGAGGGTTTTGTTTTGTTTGTTTGTTTGTTTTTGCAGTACGCAGGCCTCTCACTGTTGTGGCCTCTCCCGTTGCGGAGCACAGGCTCCGGACGCGCAGGCTCAGCGGCCATGGCTCACGGGCGTAGCTGCTCCGCGGCATGTGGGATCTTCCCGGACCGGGGCACGAACCCATGTCCCCTGCATCGGCAGGCAGACTCTCAACCACTGTGCTACCAGGGAAGCCCTGTTTTGTTTTGTTTTTAATTGAAGTGTAGTTGAATTACAACATTGTTGGGTTGGCCAAAAAGTGTGTTTGGTTTTTTAAGTAACATCGTATGGTAAAACCCAAACTAACTTTTTGGCCAGCCTAATAGTTTCAGGTGTACAACATAGTGATTTGATGTTTTTATAGATTATACTGCATTTAAAGTTACTATAAAATATTGGCTACAGGGCTTCCCTGGTGGCGCAGTGGTTGAGGGTCCACCTGCCGATGCAGGGGACACGGGTTCATGCCCCGGTCTGGGAAGATCCCACATGCCGCGGAGCGGCTGGGCCTGTGAGCGATGGCCGCTGGGCCTGCATGTCCGGAGCCTGTGCTCCACAACGGGAGCGGCCACAACAGTGAGAGGCCTGCGTACCGCCAAAAAATATATATATATATTGGCTATATTTCCTGTGCTGTACTACATCCAGGTATCTTATTTATTTTATACCTAGTAGTTTATACCTCATAATCCCCTTCACCTATCTTGCCCTTCCTCCTACCCTACAACTCATTGGTAACACTAGTTCTCTGTATGTCTGTTTCTGTTTTGTTATATCTGTTTGTTTGTTTTATTTTTTAGAATCTACATATAAATGAATATATACAGTATTTGTCTTTCTCTAATCTATCCATGTTGTTGCAAATGACAGAATTTTCATTCTTATTTATGGCTGAGTAGTATTCCACTATACATATACACAAACACACACACACACAAATACACACACACACCACATATTCTTCATCCATTTATCTGTTGACCGACACTTGGGTTGCTTCAATATCTTGGATATTATAAATAATGCCACTGTGAACATTGGGGTGTGTGTGTCTTTTCAAATTAGTGTTTTTGTTTTCTTTGGATATATTCCCAGGAGTGGAATGGCTGGATCTTATGGTAACTCTATTTTTAGTTTTTTGAGGAACCTCCATACTATTTTCCACAAGGGCTGTACCAATTTACATTCTCACCAACAGTGTACAAAGGTTCCCTTTTATCTACATTCTTGAAAATATTTGTTACTTGTGATTGTTTTGATGATAGCCATTCTTAAAGGTGTGAGGTAATATCTCATTGTTTTGATTTGCATTTCTCTGATAATTAGCGATGTTGAGCACCTTTTCATGTGCCTATTAGCTCGCCATCTGTAAGTCATCTTTGGAAAAATATCTATCCATGTCTTCTGCCATTTTGGGATTGGATTGTTTGTTTTTTTGATATTGAGTTGTATGAGCTGTTTAAACATTTTGAATATTAACCCCTTGTCGGTCATATCATTTGCAAATATCTTCTCCCATTCTGTAGGTTGTCTTCTTGTTTTGTCAGTGGTCTCCTTTGCTTTGTAAAATCTTTTACTTTGATTAGGTCTCATTTCTTTATTTTTGCTTTTATTTGATTTGCCTTGGAAGATAGATGCAAAAAAAAATATTGTTACTGTTTATGTCAAAAAGTGTTCTATAAAGATGTTAAAAAAAAAAAAAGTGTTCTGCCTGTGTTCTCTTCTAGGAGTTTTTTGGTTTCCAGTCTTAACATTTAGGCCTTTAATCCATTTTGACTTTATTTTTGTACATGGTAGGGGAAATATTCTAATTTCAGTTTTTATGTGCAGCTGTCTGGTTTTCCCAATGCCACTATTGAAGAGACTTTATTTTCTCCATTGTATATTTTTTCCTACTTTGTTGTAGATTAATTGACCATATTCATCTGGATTTACTTCTGGGTTCTCTATTCTGTTGCATTGTGCCTGTTTTTGTGCCAGTATCATACTGTTTTGATTACTGTAGCTTTGTAGTATCATTTGAAGCTGGGGAGCATGATACCCCCAGCTTTGTTCTTTTTTCTCAAGAATGCTTTGGCTATTTGGGGTCTTTCATGGTTCCATACAAATTTTAGGATTATTTGTTCTAGTTCTGTGAAAAATGTCATGGGTATTTTGATAGGGATTGTATTAAATGTCAGTTGCTTTAGGTAGTATGGACATTTTAACAATATTAATCCTTCCAATCAGTGAACATGAGTTATCTTTCCATTTATTTGCCTTATGTTTGGTTTCTTTTATTAACGTTTTATAATTTTCAGAGTACAGGTCTTTTGCCTAGGACAGTAAAGTCTTAATATTAGCTTAACATTGAGTGCTCTTCTTCCACTCCCATTTTATAACCTGTGTGAACTGAAAAGCATAATAAGATTAGACTATAATTTTAGAGAGATAATAATATGCATTTTAATTTTATATGCTATACATATACAGTTAGGGAGTTTTTTGGCATAAAATTCTCCTTTCAACCTCCTTCCCCAATTATTCACTTATCCCAAGAGTCAATCAGTCTTAGGATGATGAATTCTGAAGGATCTGCTCTACAGTAGAATTTTTACATAAAGAACATACAGCTAATAACCATATTCACTGGCTGCAGGTCCAGAGGATAAGGTAGATGGTACCTCCTATTGAATCTGTAAATTTAAAAGTAAGCTTTGAATTAGATCATGGATTTAAAGACTTTTAGTATGGACACCACATTTTCCCCAGTTTTGCTTTTAGCTTCTGCTTCCTTCTGTTTCATGGGGCAATGATGAGTTTTTGAAATTTTATTAATAGGGAAGATTGGAATGTTTGAGGATGAGGTAGGGAAAAAGAATCAGAAAGTTCTCATGTCCTCCCTACCAGTATATAAAAACCACACAGTAGGTACTTGTATTAAAGGGAATGACTTTCAGAAGGATGGAACTAAAGGAAGAACTTGAACAACACCATTTCTTGAGTGAGATTCTCTATAAGTATGAAAACATGGTGTTACTAAGATGTGACATAGCATATACATAAGATATGCCATAGTCTTAACTGTATTTCAGATTGCTTTTACACATTGCTATTATAAGCCCTTAAGAACTCAGGGCAACCACAATTTAGAATAATAGATCTGATTTATTTTAGTGAAATTTAATAATATATTTAAGATGTAAATAAATATATATGCACTGAATAAAGCAGGCACCTCTGCATTGATTTCTAAGCTTATATAATTATACATTGGAAGAGAATGAGTAGTTTAAGGGAAGGAAGAGAGATTAATTAATGACATGACTCATTTTCTTATTTATGCTTTCCTTTTGGATAAAGTGATCAATCTCATCATACCAAAAATATTTCTGTTCAATATAGTTAGGAATTGAGGCTGTTTGGCTGTACTGTTCTAAGGGATTATTAAGGTGTTTTCAGACACTACCAAAAAAAAAGAAATGATCATTGTTAGATTGCTCTTCCTGTTTGCAATACAAATTTTTTGACTAGGGGATAGTGAAGGAAGTGACAGAGTAGGGGAGGGTATTGGGAGGGGTAATCTCCTAGCCAGGACCCTCCATTATAAGGTCAGGGTCCTGATTTTTAATCAGAAGATAAAGGCAAGAACATTAAATATTATCAGTCTGTTGTAATTTCATTTAAAACATTTTTGCTTTATCTTCTAGAGGATACAGCAAAGTCTGTATAATTTAGTATTATTTCTTTCAAGTGGGAGTTTCAATATTGCTGGGTTGTAGTTCTGCTAGTGAACAGTTTCATTGTTCCCCATAACTGGGCCTATTCTGTAGACAGAATTCTTGTCCTTTCTGTCCCTAGGCCTGGACTTGCCCAAAATAAAGCCAGTGTGGATTGTGCCAGCTACCTGTCTCCTCTCCTCAAAGCCCGTTGGTCATTCTTCTTCCACTCAGAAGCAGCTAAGCTAATAATCAGCCTTTGAGACTTTACTTTTTCATCACAGACACAGCAGTGTAGTGGCTTTCTGGATAACAAGGTTGTCTTTGCAGGGACATGTTGGAGATTAAGTCCAATATTCTCTGAGAAGTTTAGAGATAGCAGAAGGCAGGACTCTGAAGAAGATAGATTTACCTTTTAGAAAACCAGGAAGTTTCTGCTTACTTTGTAAAAAGGCAAATATATGATTTCATATTCTGTGGGCTACCCATAATAGTGAGGGCCTGATTCTATTGCAGTTCATGGATCCCTAGTCATCCCTAGGGAAAAAGGGCAGGGTTTCTTAGTCCTCTTTTGGGGATTAGAGAGGGAGAGATGGTTTGTAGGAATCAGCACTGCCATCTTCAAAGGCCATATCCACCCCCATGAACCTGAAAAGCATTTATATTGTCTCTGTTCTTTCTGTTTTGCAAAACATAAAATTGCCAAAAAAATAAGTATCCTCATTCATTTACCAAATGTGAAAGAATTATTGTTAATTCTTTTATCTCCAAGGGCTCTGAGAGAGAGTACCAGTTATGGGTCAATTCTGGCAAAGAAGAGGCACCATACCCACTTATTGGTAAGTTTCTATGAAAATATAAGATAGGATTGATTGTGTTTTAATTTTAATTCTAAATGCCTCAGAGAATTGGTCATATGGTCCTAAATTTCAATACTATTAAATATTAATCTTCTATAATATTTATATATTAATTTAATAAATATCAAATATTTCCTATGTGCCAGACAAATAATATCTCTTCATTCAAGAAGCTAATGGTATAGTTGGGAAGAGAAATGTAAATTTTCTTCTTTTTTTTTCACTTTACAGAAGCACTATCTTGTCAACCTTTTTAATTTTTTTTCCAAAATAAAGCAATATGTATTGGTATTCCTTTTTCCCTATATATTTATTTTTCATATTTAGTTTTTGAATTCCCTGTTCCCTTTCCTACCTACTACTTGTCTCTATGGAAGACTATAATCCAATCATGCCTCAATCTATCAATATCAGTGAGTATTTAACACCTGCCCTGTGCCCAGCACTTTCCTAGCCATCATAAAGACAATGAAATTAAACCATTTAGATTCTTAGTCTTCACTGACCAACTTAGCAATAACTACTACTTTACTAACTACTTTGCTACTTCTCTAGCCAAATTTTCCAGCATTTGTTTTGAAGAATTATTGGCAAATAGGTTACATCTTCACCTTATTTAAATCATTTAGCTAAAAAATATTCTTGATCAGTGAGGCCCTTCAGTGTGGTTAACAGAAATAAACCAATTACAATAAGGGACAGTATCTGTAGCAGATCTTGAGATGATGACATTGATGATTGATGGTGATGATGATGATTTCTGTTAATAATTTTTAAATGCTTACTATCCTGCCAGAATTGGGCAAAGCATATCATATGAGTTATCTCATGGAATCCTTTCATTTACCTGTGAGATCACTACTGTGTAATTCAGGTTTCAAATAATCTGAATAATCTAAAACCAAACTGTTCTATGAAATGTATATTCTCAGACTTAAAGTAAAGCAAGTCATTGTGCACATGGCTGGGGACAAAATTCACTGCATTTCCAGTTTCTTAATGTTGTCATTTTTGTAAAAGTCAATGAGCAACAATTAAAGCTGTGTTTAAAAACCGAATGAGTACATAAAATAATTGTTTTAATAAAATATATTAATTTAATTAAAACTATATAGATGGTAACTCTCAGACTTAAACAGCTTCAAGCTCATTTCTAACTCTCACTAAAAAAATACATGGGACATGGGACATGATTGTTACTTAGCAACAATTCTCCATTGCATATTTTAACATGCCTTGTAAACTTCAGTTATAGATTAGCTATTGGCTATTTTGCTAAATTGATTTTGCTTTATTGCTGTCATAGAAGTCCTTTTTTTGCCTTAATCCCTGAAAGTTGCTGTAGTACTTGATGTTAATGGAACATTGACATTGTATCCCTATGCCAGATGGAAAGGAAATGGAAGAGTTCACTGAATTACATTCAGTGATAAATCAGGAATAGAAGAGAATTTACCCTCTTTAAAACGTAAACTAAGTCTATGGCATAATGGTACATGAGGATTAATTTAAAAAATAGAATTACTTAAGAGTACTAAAGAGCAAAAAATCATGTTGCAGTCAGATGTCCAGGGTTTAGTTTTTCTAGTTTGAAAATTCCTTTTTGAATCTTGTCTCTTTTTCTGATACCCTGCAGTCTTCCTTCTAATTATTGCTTATGAATAACAACCTCAGAGGACAGTGGTGGGAGGGAAGCGTAAATCAAACAAACCAGTCCTAATGAGTCTTGAGTAACTCTAATTATATAACTAGTAAACAGTATAAAATGTCTTTTTCAGAAAGATATCTTGTGTTGAATAATAGTAATAATAGTGATGCTTGAAATATATAGTTTTCTGCCCTTATTATTTAAATAATATTAACTACTAATGTTTACTTATTTGATCCTTATAATGCTGTGTGGTAGGTAGGGTAAATATTTTAAATCAGAGGTCAAGGATTGGCTGAAGATTTGCAGATATAGTTAGTGTCAAAGGAGAAACTAGACTACCTTTAAATATTCTCAGATGTGAACATAGGAAGAGTCAACATTATGCAACTTAAAGACAATCTGTGCATTCCCAAACAAGATATTCTTTAAAGATTTTTTTTCCTCTTTGATTTTTTTTTCTCCCCTCTCCAAAAAAAAAAAAAGACTACTCTGGTTGGGCTGCTGCATCATGCACTGGTCTCCAACTGTAAGAGTGTGCATGGTGATCATTAAGCCAAAAAAAGGATTCTTTATACCAAAAGTCCCAGGAGCAAATTGCAGTACATTCCAGTATGTAGCACACACGCTCTTGGTGTCAGTCAGCCTAAAGTCTATGTTTAGATTTTTTCTCTGTGTAGGGCATGAATATCCCTATGGAATTAAAATGAGCCATCTTCGAGACACTACACTCCTGACGCAGGGATCAAAGGATTCCCCCACACCTTCCAACTTCCAAGAGCCCTTCCTCATGGAACAGCTGCCCCGAGAGATGCAATGCCAGTTCATCCTGAAGCCCAGCCGCCTGGCTGTGGCCCAGCAGCTGAGTGGTGAGTTTTCTCCTCCCTCATAGAGACTTTTTTTAGCAAAACTTTTCATTCCTGAAAGCAAAGTTTTCAAAGTTCTTTGCCTTTATACAGACAAAGACCCAAACTTCCAGCCAGATGAAGTATTTTTTCTTTTGAATTTGCTAAGTGTTTTGAAAGGAAAGATGGAGTTTTAGAAGATGGTTTTATAAATCAGCAGTAGGAGTGACTGACTTATAATCAGCAGTTACTGACTGCAGTAGAGTCTGTTCCTTCTTTCTTCACTATTCTTTCCCCTTTAACCTATGCCCACTGCAGAGTCAAAGGCACCAGGCAGTGCTGCAGGTGCTTCAATGATTTCTTTGTACTGTAATACATTGCATTGTGTGTTCCCCCTAAATGGTCACATTATAAAAAGGAGGCTGTCAGTGATGGGTGTCAGGAGACTCTGATGCCCTACCTGGATCCTGGTACTGGTAAGTCTGTTAAGATTAAGATGATTTCCACAGAAATCTCTCCTTTGTCTACTAATCTATTCTGATCCCTGTGAACGTAACCATCCCTTACCCACACCATAATAAAGACTCCAGAATGATAAAAGTGATAATCAACATAGGAGGACCATCATTAATTACCTTAACCCAAGTTTGAGCTTTACGCCCTCAGTCTGAGAATAGATTGTGTAGAAAATAGAAGAAAATATATCACACCAAAAAGTGTGAGTGGGGTAGTAGAAAATTGATGCTGAATTTTTGTAGCTGCTTATGTCAATTTGAACAAACTGGGGGACCCACTGAACAGTGGCCATTGTTTTATACTCATCGCCCCACACATGCATGTCCAACCCTGTCACTTTCTGTTGATGACCTAGCCTCACACTTTATCCTTTATTGAAGTCATTGGTCAGGGCTCCCTAATCTTGCTAACACCAGCTATAAAAACTTATCTTACATTTGCACTAGTCCTCCTCTCTCCTATAGTGGTAAATTGAGGTTTTGAACCCTAACGCTATTTACTCACATCTTTGGACCATTTGGGAGGGGTATTATAGAGATGTTATAGTTTTCCATCCACTAAAATGTGAGGCAGAGAATTTGGTCTATTTTGTTTACTGCTATATTCCCAGCACCTGGAACAGTGTCTGAATATATATAAAAAAAGCATCCAATAAATATTTGTTGAATTAATTTATTAATAGGTCTGTTGTTAGTATTCATTAAAGATATAAAGGGAATGTTGCCTTTATAATTAAGCTGAGGAGAATAATATTTTACTCTTCTACCTTTATACTCCTGTTTTTCAAAATTGTTTCTCTGGGTCCCTTGTCAATAAAATAAAATAAATGTATTTTAATTAATTGGACCAAAATAATCAGAGATCAAGAATCCTAAGGGGTTTACCCAATTTTGTCAACGACCTGCTTATTAAATTGTAGGCATCCTCTACTTATTAATCCTCTGTTTCTCCCTGTTAAAAGTTAAGGTAGTAATGGTTGCAGCTGTAAGATGATTCATGATAAATGGGATCAGGGATGGAGTAACTATAGACCAATGGTGACAACCTACCTGTGTAGCTAAAAAATTAACAGATGAAGCAGTTTTGTATTTTTTTAATACAGGGGATTTTGGTGAACAACTGCTTTGGAAACCACTGACTTAGATCAGGGATCAACAGACTTTCTCTGTAAGGGACCAGGTAGTAAAATTTGCACGTCAGCAGACAAAATTGCAGCTATTACCTAGGTACTTATAACGAGAGAAAACAAATTTCCACAAATTTTTCACTGATGATGTTCAATATGTAGTAGTAACTGAGTACCGTTTTATGTAATACAGATATACTAATGAGAAGAATTGAATTCTTTTTCGGAAATAACATTTTGCTTAATTGGGGTTCAAAATTAATATTCCTATGATAATAATTGAATGCAAAATGTTCTGATCTGTAATGAGATTTTATATATTTCATGATCTTTGAAAATATCTTTTCACACAGATAGGTACTGCCAAATACTAATATATCATTCTACAAGCATATAATTTTAATTGAGCATATTCCTCTCTTTGGAGGCATTTATAGAATTTTGTTAGATTCCTCCTTTGATATTTGCCTTTTGGCATGTCGTTTCATTGCAAATTAATCACTTCCAATTGAAGGTTAGGTAGAAGTTAAAGGATTTTGGAATATGGAAATTTCTTTTTGCACAGTTCAGTTGCACAAATGATTTTGAAACATAGAAAATTCCTTTCACTTGCATTAAGGTTGGTAAATACTGCTGGAACTGTAGTTTGAGCCCAGGAAATACATCTGCTATAAGTTTTTATGGAAATGGAGATCTTGCTTCTTGTTTTAACTTTAGACAGGAGGAGAAGGGTAAAAGTAGCTTGACATTACTTGTCCATTAAATGTCTTAAATGTCAGATTAGTGTTTTCATTTTCTTCAGATAATTACCCAGAAATGGAAATGCTGCATCCTATGGTTGTACTATTTTTAGTTTTTTGAGGAACCTCTATACTGTTTTCCATAGTGGCTGCACCAAATTACATTCCCATCAACAGTGCACATGAGGTTTCCCTTTCTCCACATCTTCACCAACACTTGTCATTTTTTGTCATTTTGATAATAGCCATTCTAACAGGTGTGAGTTGATATCTCATTGTGGTTTTGATTTGCATTTCCCTAATGATTAGTGATGTTGAGAATCTTTTCAAATGCCTATTGGCCATCTGCATTTCCTCTTTGGAAAAATGTCTTTTCAGGTCCTCTGCCCATTTTTTTAATCAGGTTGTTTGGTTTTTTGCTATTGAGTTGTATGAGTTCTTTATATATTTTGGATGTTAACCCCTTATCAGATACATGATTTGCAAATATTTTCCCCCATTCAGTAAATTGATTTTCTATTTTGTTGATGGGTTCCTTTGCTATGCAGGGGCTTTTTAGTTTGATGTAGTCTTTTGTTTAGTTTTGCTTTTGTTGCCTTTGTTTTTGGTGTAAAATCCAAAAAATCATTGCCAAGACCAGTGGCAAGTAGCTTACTCTCATGTTTCCTTCTAGGAGTTTTAAAATTTCAGTTCTTACATTCAAGTCTTGATCCATTTTGAGTTATTTTTTTTGTATGGGTGGTCCAGTTACATGTTTTGCATGTTGCTGTCCAGTTTTCCCAATACCACTTATTGAAGAAACTATACTCTCCTCATTGTATGTTCTTGGCTCCTTTGTCATAAATTAATTGACCATAAGTGCATGTGTTTATTTCTGGGCTCTCTATTCTGTTCCATTGATCTGTGTATCTGTTTTTATGCCAATATCATACTGTTTTGATCACTATAGCTTTATAATATAGTTTGAAATTAGGAAGCATGATGCCTCCAGCTTTGTTCTTCCTTCTCAAGACCACTTTGTCTGTTTGGGGTCTTTTGTGGTTCTATACAAATTTTAGAATTGTTCTATTACTGTGAAAACTGCCATTGGAATTTTGATAGGGATTGCACTGAGTCTATCGACTGCTTTGGATAGTATGGAGATCTTAACAATATTAATTCTTCCAATCCATGAGCGTGGAATGTCTTTCCATTTATTTGTGTCTTCTTCAGTTTCTTTCATCAGTGCCTTATAGTTTTCAGTGAACAGGTCTTTCAGCTTCTTGGTTAAATTTATTCCTAGGTATTTTATTCTTTTTGGTGTAATTATAAATGGGCTTATTTTCTTAAATTCTCTTTCTGATAGTTTGTTATCAGTGTATAGAAACACAACAGATATATATATATTGATCTTATATCTTGCAAATTGACTGAATTCATTTAGCAGTTCTAAAAGTTTTTTTGGTGAAGTCTTTAGAGTTTTCTGTATATAGTATTATGTCATCTGCAAATAGTGACAGTTTTACTTTTTCCTTTCCAATTTGGATACCTTTTATTTCTTTTTCTTGCCTACTTGTTTTGGCTAGGACTTCCAATACTATGTTGAATAAAAATGGTGAGAGTGGGCATCCTTGTCTTGTTTCTGATCTTAGAGGAAAAGCTTTTGACTTTTCACCATTGAGTATGATGTTAGCTGTCATATATGACCTTTATTATGTTGAGTTACATTCCCTCTATTCCCACTGTCTTGAGAGTTTTTAATCATAAATGAATGTTGAATTTTGTTAAGTGTTTTCTTTATCTATTGAAATGATCATATGATTTTTATCTTCTTTTTTGTTAATGCAGTGTATCATGTTGATTGATTTGCAGAATATGAACCATCCTTGTATCTCTAGAATAAATCCAACTTGATCGTGACATATGATTCTTTTATGCAGTGTATCATGTTGATTGATTTGCAGAATATGAACCATCCTTGTATCTCTAGAATAAATCCAACTTGATCGTGACATATGATTCTTTTAATGTATTGTTGAATTCAGTTTGATGATATTCTGTTGAGAATTTTTGCCTATATGTTCATCAGAGATATTGGCCTATAATTTTCTTTTCTTGTGGTTTCCTTGTCTGGTTTGGTATCAGAGTAATGCTGGCCTTGTAAAATGACTTTGGAATCTGTTTTTTGGAAGACTTCGAGAAGCACTGGTATTAATTCTTCTTTGAATGTTTGGTAGAATTTACCAGTGAAGCTGTCAGGTCCTGGACTTTATAGAGAGTTTATAAATTACTGATTCAGTCTCCTTATCAATAATCAATCTGTTCAGATTTTCTATGTCTTCATATTCAGTCTTGGAAGTTTGTATGTTTCTAAGAATTTATCCATTTCTTCTAGGTTGTCCAATTTGTTGGCATATAATTGTTCGTAGTAGTCTCTTATGATCCTGTATATTTCTGTGGTATCAGTTGTAACATCTCTTTTATTTCTGATTTTATTTATTTTAGCTCTTTCTTATTGAGTCTGGCTAAAGGTTTATCAATTTTGTTCATTTTTTCAAAGAACCAGCTCTTAGTTTCATTGATCTCTTCTACTGTCTTTTAGTCTCTATTTCATTTACTGCTGCTCTAATATTTGTTATTTCCTTCCTTCTAGTAACTTTGGGCTTAGTTTGTTCTTTTAGTTCCTTGAGATGTAAAGTTAAGTTGTGTACTTGAGTTTTTTTGTTTCTTGAAGTAGGCATTTATTGATATGAACTTCTCTCTTAGAACTTCTGCTGCATCCATAAGTTTTGTATATAATATTTTCATTTGTCTCAAGGTATTTTTCTATTTCACTTTTGATTCTTTCTTTGACCCATAGTAGCATGTTGTACCCATAACGGTAGCATGTTGTTTAATCTCCACATATTTGTGAATATTCCAGTTTTCTCGTGTAATTGATTTCTAGTTTCATACCATTGTGGTTAGAAGAAATGTTTGATATGATTTCAGCCTTCTTAAATTTGTTAAGACTTGTTTTGTGGCCTAACATATGATCTATCCTGGAGAATGTTCCATGTGCACTTGAGAAAAATGTATGTTCTATTGCTTTTGGATGGAATGTTTTGCATGTGTGTATGTATACCTTAAGTTCATCTGATTTAACTTGTCATTTAAGGCCGATGTTTTCTTACTGTTTTCTGTCTGAATGATCTATCCATTTATGTAAATGGGTTATCAAAGTCCCCTACTATTATTTATTGCTGTTTATTTCTACCTTTAGGTCTGTTAACATTTGCTTTATCTGTTTAGGTGCTCCTACATTGGGTGCATAAATATTTTCAAATGTTATATCCTGTTGTTGGATTGACATCATTATGTAATACCCTTCTTTGTCTGTTATTACAGTCTGTGTTTTAAAGTTTATTTTGTCTGATATAAGTATAGCTACTCCAGCTTTCTTTTGGTTTCCATTTTCATGAAATATCTTTTCCCATCCCTTCATTTTCAGTCTGTGAATGTTCTTAGGTCTGAAGTGAGTCTCTTGTAGGCAGCATGTAGATGAGTCTTGTTTTTTTATCCTTTCAGTCCCTCTCTGTCTTTTGATTGGAGAAATTACTCCACTTATATTTAAAGTAATTATTGATAGATATGTTATTGCCATTTCTGTTGTTTTCTGGCTGTTTTGTGGTTCCTCTGTTCACTTCTTCTCCTCTTGCTTTCTTCCTTTGTGGTTTGATAACTTTAGTGATATGCTTAGGTTCCTTTGTTATTATGTATCTACTTTAGGTTTTTGCTTGTTGGTTACCATGAAGCTTACATGTAACAACTTATATTTGTAACATTATTTTTATGTTGATACCAACTTAAGTTTGAACACATTGTAAAGCTCTACATATTTATTCTCCCCCCCAACATTTTGTTTTCTGATGTCACATTTTACATCTTTTTATCTTGTATACCCTTACTTAAATATTGTAGTTACAGTTATTTTTTACTATTTCTGTCTTTTAACCTTCATATTAGCTTTATAAGTAATTAATTCACTACCTTTACCATATATTTATCTTTACCAGTGAGATTTATACTTTTATATATTATTAATTAGCACCCTTTCTTTTCAGCTTAAAAAAGTGCCTTTAACATCTCTTATAAGGCCAGTTTAGTGGTGATGAACTCCTTTAGCTTTTGCTGGTCTGGAAACCTCTATCTCTCCTTCAATTCTGAATGATAACTTTGCTAGATAGAGTATTCTTGGTTGGAAATTTTTGTCTTTCAGCACTTGGAATATATTGTGCCATTTCCTTCTGTCCTTTAACATTTCTGCTGAAAAATCTGCTGATAGTCTAATGGGGTTTCCCTTATACGTAATAAGTTGTTTTTCTCTTGTAGCTTTTAAGATTCTCTCCTTGTCTTTACCTTTTGACATTTTAATTATAATGTGTCTTAGTATAGATTTCTGGGTTCATCTATTTCGAATGCTCTGGGCTTCCTAGGTCTGAATTTCTGTTTCCCCAAGTTAGAACACTTTTCAGCCATTATTTCTTCAAATAAGTTTTCTTCCCCTTTCTCTTTTTTCTTTTTCTGGGACCCCTATAATGTGATGTTTAATGCATTTGATGTTGTTGCATTTAAGCTATCTTCACTTTTTTTCATTCTTTTTTCTTTTTGCTACTCTGATTGGGTGAGTTTCTTTGCCCTGTCTCAGGTTCACTGATCATTTCTTCTGCTTCATCAATCTGTTGTTGACCCCGCCCCCCGGGTATTTTTCAATTCAGTTATTCTTTAGTTCTGTGACTTCTGTTTGGAACTTTCTTATATTTTCTATCTCTGTTGAAGTTCTCACTGTGTTCATCCATTCTTCTCCCAAGTTCAGTGAGCATTTTTATGACCATTGCTGGAAATTTTTATCAGGTAAATTACTTATCTCCACTTCGCTAACTTTTTTCCTGAGCTTTTATCTTGTTCTTTCATTTAGAACATATTTCTCTATTTCTTCATTTTGCTTGATTCTATATTGGTTTCTATGCATTACATGAAACAACCACCTCTTCCAGTCTTGAACCATTGTCCTTGTGTAAGAGATGAACCTTTTCATTCAACCCTGCCCTAGCTCTTGGTTTTCTCTCAACCCTTTGTAATTGCCCAAGCAGCCTATTTTATTTTTAATAGCTCCCAGTAGTTGAGGATGTACCAAGATTAGTCAGTGTCCCAAAGGGGAGAGAGCTCAGTCAGTACCTTTTATTCAGGCTGATTGGAAACCAGGTCCTCAGGCAGCAGCTTTTCAAGAACGAAAATATATGCAGTCCTCTAGGACTGCAAGCATAAGCATGCTGGCCCCCAGAGCCAAGCCATCTGGAGGTGTCCTCTGGCAGCAGTCACAAAAATTGGGACTCCAAGTGGGTGTATAAACTCCTTTCTGGGAGATACCACTGTTCTGTAGTCATGCATAGGGGAGTGAAAAGATGGTGTCCCCTGGGTACCTTCTTTGAGAGCACCTCCATAACCTCTAGGTGTGTGCCAAACCTGAAGCCTGCCCCCAGGTCTGAAGTTCCTGGATGAGCAAATAGGCCACTTTTACAAAAAGACTGGGGGTGTGTTTCAGTCTGCTGTCTGTGCAATATCCTAGGGATGGTAGTCTTCTAAGAACTGTCTGTATAATTGTTACCGTCCTGTGGGACCCAGGAATGCAAGCCCCCCTGGTCAGGCGATCAAGGGGCATTCCCTGGGTGACAGCTGCAAAAACTGTGTCACCAAATGTAAAAACCAGTGCACCAGAGGTGTGTAGAGCCTCCCCTCCAGGAGATAGAGACACTCTGGAGCACAGCAGAGGGAAAGCACAAAAATGGTGCCCACTAGCTGAAGCGGGGCAGAGGGGGAGTACAAAGGTGGCATCCACTGAAAAAAGGAAAAGAAGAGAAAGAAAAAGAGGAGGGGAGGAAAAGGAAAGAAAGAAGAAAAAGTAAAAGATGACACCCATCAGAAAGGGGGGGAAAAAGATGGTGCCTGCAGGCTTTAGCAGTGCAGAGGAAAGTAGGAAGATAGTGTCCACGAGCCTCTGTCCTGGGGAGTATCCCAGCAGACCCCTGCCCCTTAGACCAATGCTTTAAAATTAGTAAATGAATCTCTTTCACATGAAGTCTGGGTGCTTTTCAAAGGGCTGCTTGTGGACTGAGCTCTGGGGTGGGTGATCCTGGGCGTAAGCCGTTTAAGAACCCTCCCTCAGGGCTTCGCTGGTGGTGCAGTGGTTAAGAATCCACCTGCCAGTGCAGGGGACACAGGTTCAAGCCCTAGGCCAGGAAGATCCCACATGCCACAGAGCAACTAAGCCCATGCACCACAACTACTGAGCCTGTGCTCTAGAGCCCACGAGCCACAACTACTGAGCCCGTGCACCTAGAGCCCATGCTCCGCGACAAGAGAAGCCACTGCAGTGAGAAGCCCGCGCACAGCAGTAGCCCCCACTCTCCACAGCTAGAGAAAAGCCTGCGCACAGCAACAAAGACCCAGTGCAGCCAAAAATAAAATAAATTTTAAAAATTTAAAAAAAGGAACCCTCCCTCAGTTCCACAAAGCCACACATGTCTCATGGCATGAGACATGTTGGTCTTCAAAGTGAGATGTTTTGGGGGCTCATCCCTCAGATGCCAGATCTTAAAAGTTGGGGTGACCTATGTGGGGTATGAATCCTTCACTCCTTCTGGGGAAGCTCTGGGTTTTGAGTTTCTTCCTGACTATGGGTCATTGCACGAGGGGTGGGGTTTATGGTGAGATAGTGTCTCAGCCTTTTCTACCCACTTGCATGTAGTTTCCTTCTCATTTGCCCAATGTAACAGGATGTAGTTTCCTTCTCATTTGCCCAATGTAACAGGGTCTCTCCGCCAGTTTTGAGGGGTTATTGAGAGGAAATTGTTCCATATATAGCTGTTGATACAGTGTATCCATGGAAGGAGGTGAGTTCAAGGTCTTCCTACATCACCATCTTGCTAAAATTTCTAATTAAGGGTTTTTTGTTGTGGTTATTTATTACTCTTTAATAATCTATAAGCACAAACTTTTAAGAATTACAATTTTTAATATTCAGTTCCATAATTTAAGCATGAAGAAACTCTAGCTTGAATCTTGCCAGAATTGTTTAGGAAAGCTGGATGTACATGAATTTCATTTGCTCTGCATTTACATCATCCTAATCTTTTTTATAACAATTGCATGTTTTTTCATCAGCCTTTGACATTTAGAAAGTAAGAGCTATGCATTAAAACCTCTGCAAGAAAGTAAACTTTAATGAAATTTTTTTTCTCTCAGTCCCAAAGGGAACTTGAACTCTAAAATTGACTGTTGTATATAATAAAAGGCATGGCTGCAGCTGAAAGCATTTATAATAAAGTACAGAACTCAATTTCTACTTTATCCTCTGTCTACATTCATCAGATAGCTGGGTATATAACTTTATGATAGAGCATTCTTCCTAAGAAGTGTGTGAAAGCTAAAAAAATCAAATAAATCTGGTTTCGAAATAGTGAAACCAGATTAAATGTGAGGAAACTAGACTGAGTACAACTACTCAACATATATAAAGATACATATTAAACAAACATTTGCACAGATTGACATTGCTGGCCTACAGGAACCCCCTTCTGGGTTTAAGAATAAGGTTCAGTTTCCTTTTCTGTTTTTTAAAATGGTGGAGGTTGGGAGTGTCAGGGCAGAAAGGAAGTGCTTTAGTTAAGCAGAGTCTGGTATTCCTTCCTGTCTGCATACTTCCTGAAGGCTGTTACACAGATGGAGAAAGGGTGTGGGGAGGAGGTCCTCTTTGTGGAGAGGAGATTGGTGTCTTAGCAGCTTTAATCAAGATTGCTATGACCTATATGCCCTGAGCAAAGTAGCACTTTTCATACACTATCCTATTTAATCCTCTCAATAAGGCTTTGAGGTGTAGGTAATTTTCTCATTTTAAAATTGAAGAAAAAGGGTAAGTAACGTGCACAAATTAGTGTTTGAGCCAGGAGTCTAAGTGGGCTCCTGACTGCAGAACCAAAGACCTTTACACCTGGATGTATGCACATTAATGATGCACTGACTCTATCCTGAGGAAGCCAAGGGTGGATGATGGTCTGAAGGCTTTTCAGTAAAATGTTACTTATTTGATTATCCTCCCACGATTTGGCTTTTTTAGTATTTGGTTTAAGTTGGTTACGCTAAGGAAATAAACAGTATAAAACACTTGTTTGAAATGAGCATTTGACACTGCCGATCGTGTCCTCCCTGAAAAGATCATCTCCTTCATTGTTCCGTTGTCAGGGAGTGCTGAGTAGCTGAACGTCATCTCTGGCATCTTGGTTGCATGTCAGGACCACACAGCTGAAGTGTATTGACTAATCCCATGCACTGTCCCTAGAGAAAATTGAGTCTAACCCTGTGTGGTCGCCACCTGGGAGTTATGGCCTTTCAAATCTCAGCGCTGTTAACCTTAACTGCAAGCTGTTTTGAATCTGCCCCACACAGGTGCATGCTTCGGGCATCAGCCAGAGATTTGGGCAGGATTTATACACAATGTTTGGGGCTCCCACTATTCAGTTTTCTCCTTTCTGGGATTCGCCCCCCCCTCACTTTCCAGCTGCTCTGGTTACCTCCATCTCTATTCTCTAGTTTTTTCAAGCCAGTAAGAGTGCAGATTTCTCTCCCAATTTTAGTCACCCCTACACCCTGGGGCCCGTCCTCTGGCTGAAAGCTGTAAAAATAGGAAACTCACCCAGTGCCATGCCATTCCCTTCTTCCAAGCATCAGACTTTTACCTCCACTGTCTATCTTCTTTTGGTTACTCTTTAGTGCCTTCAGGTAGGCCTTTATATTTTTCTTTAATTTTGTCCAGAGTTTATAGTTGTTACCTGTGCGTATGTGTTGAGGTCCAGAGGACACACACAGCAGAAAGGTCCAAAAGGAACCTTAATGAGCTGTCTTTTTAAGTATCAAATTCTGTGCAAATCAATCAGTTTTCATGTTAAAATTAGATACAGCTGACATCAAAAATGTCTTAGAATTATGATCTCACAAAATCATGATTCACTGTTGACCTTTCTTACTTCTGCCTGTTTTGTTCATACTATCTTCACCACCTAAATGTCTCCTCAGTTCAATTACTGTTTGAGAATGATTTATTGAGTAGTTAACTTCATGCAAGTCGTGGTGCTAGATCCTCTACCTATTGAAATCGTGTTCATTCAAAATTCACATCAAATGCACATGACTCCAGGATCACTCCCTCACTCCTAATCGGTAGATAGATGTGCTTTATTGTTCTTCTGAATATCTTTGATGTTTTGTTCCCCCCTTATGACATTTTATTTATTAATATACTTGCTTTCCCCTCACCCCCCCCATCACCAGCCTTGTTCCCCCATTAGATTGTAAACTTTACCATGGCAAGGGCAAGTCTCACTCATGTTTGTATCCATCCATGCTTCCTTAAACATGCTTTTTAAAGTCAGGAAACAAAAAGATACATGAAAGTCTTTGCAGTTGGAAAAAAGGGGGGGAATATAGAACACTAGTTTCCTATATCTCTATCCTCAGTAGTAGAGTGGAACATCAGATAATAAAGCATTCTTGTTTCTAGAGAGCAACTTAATAGAGACAACTCTTCTTCCCCTAATTCTTCTTCTCCTTCCTCTTTGTTTACCTCCTCCTCTTCCTCTTTCCCCTTCTCCTCTCCTCTCTCCTTTTCTCCTTCCTTTCTTTTTCTCACTATTTAATTGTGATCTAATTTAATCTTCAACTTTCTTTGTATGCTTAGTCTCCGCTTCAAAATGGGATATGTGTTGGTATGAAACCCTTTTGCTTTAATTTGTTATAGTTCAGTAAGGGATCCCTTCTTTTACCTATGAAAATTTAGTGCCAGAACTTAACTAAATAGCACAGTGATGTCTCCAAGATAGTTAGGCGAATAACCCAAATGTTTGATTCTTCCTTAATTTATAAACTACTGAGCCATAGTAATGAACGAACTGTAAAATGAGAACTGTAGAAATAAGATTAAGTGAATTAAATTATTTTCCCTAATAATCTCACTTCTTCCTTAGATTCAGGTCAGAAGACATTTAAAAGGAGAAGATCCATCATAAACTGGGCCTTCTGGCGGGGCTCTAGCACTCACCTGGATAACTTGCCCATGTCACCAACATCTCCTGTGCCAGGACAGCTCTTTGGGGTTTCTCTGCCAAATATCTGTGAGAACGACAATCTGCCCAAAGCTGTCTTGGTAAGTCTCATTTTGGCCTGTAACACTAACAGGAAAGGAGGTTTAGGAAAGGAGAGCTCAGGGAGGTAAATCTATCCCCAAATGGAAAATTATAGACACCCATGGCTCTGGCTGAGAATCTTTATTATTACTTCAAAGAATAAAAATCTGATTAAGCTATTGCAGAGTCATAAGGCAGACATAATGGGGAGAGATGATCTAGTCTACTGGTTTCAGGGAAAAGCCACATAAACCTGCTCAGATAAATTAGAATCTGCTTTGTAGAAAGAGAATCCACATTAGCCCTCACATTTCTCCCACAGCCTTTCTTGAACCCTACATTGTTCAGAAAGTCTCATTTAATCACTTTAGCAACAGAGACTAAATCTTATATTTCTATACTAAATCTTATATTTGTATTCTAGGTCTTTAAGCATAAAGATACATCTGCTGGCATTTAATTATCTTTTGTATGTAGAAGAGATCAAATGCAAGCCATTGAGTATTATTGTCTCTGGTTAATATAGTAAATGATCACTGTTAAGCAACATTCATTGAGTGTCCACTATCCTCCAAGCACTATGCTAGATGCCTGGCACTTTTTCCTGTATTGTGCATCTATTGTACTAGTCTAGCCACTTTATTCCTTATCCGTCACAACAGATTTAGAGGGTAGTTACCATCATCATCATCATCATCACCATCATTCCTACTTTACAAATTAAAGGGAAAAAAACCCTCGAGTTTACCAAAGGTCACACAATAAATACGTGTCATAGCTAGGTTCCAGATCCCATGGGTTGCTCGTCTCCAACACCTATTCTTTTCCTACATGGCAAGCAGAGGACACACAGAAAGAAAGAAAGTAAAATGAAAGGTTGAAGAGAATGGAATGGAATGGAATGAAGAAAACTTCCTGGAAGAGATGATTTTGGAGGCTGATTTTAAAAGAAGGAAGTAAATACAGGAAGTAGAATAAAATGTAAAGTCATATAAAAAGAAAGACAAGCAAGTGGAGAGTGAATTTGGCAAGAGCATTTCCATATTATGGGAAAAGAGTCCGTATTAGAGAATAATGGGGAAAGAGTAGTTAGGGAGGAGAGAGACAAGTTAACAGGTACCTTGAAGTGACTGTTGGTTCACTGAAAAAAGACAGTCTCATTAAAGCAAGCGTTTAAAGTAAAGTGTTTTAGATGTTGAATATAGCAAGAATAAATAGGAGAAAGAGATTTAAAGATAGCAAAAAACAAATTGACTTTAAATCTCTAGGAGGCCATCTAGCCCCAATCCTTCAGGGCTTCCCCCTGTTATACCCTAGCCTCTGGCAGCTGGACAGGGCAAATGTATGTTCCCTTGCTTGTTATGCATGAGGTGCCATTTTGATTTTTTTCCCCTTGTTCCCCATAGGATATGCTTTTCTTTCTTAACCAAAAAGGACCCCTCACAAAAGGCATCTTCAGACAGTCGGCCAATGTGAAATCCTGCAGAGAGCTGAAAGAGAAACTGAATTCTGGAGCTGAAGTACAACTAGACTGTGAATCTATTTTCGTGATAGCATCTGTCTTAAAGGTAGGGAAAGTTCTCCCTTCATCCACCCCACAGCATAGCTCTGGAGAAAGACAACTGGTTTCTCTCACTATAACATTATCCCCATCTGCAAAGGACCATAATAGAATTAGAATCTTAAAAAGTGTTAATAACACAAAGTCACATTGGCATTTAAAAGCCACTGCTAATGATATGGTATGTCAGATAGGCTTTTTAAAATTTTTTCATCCCACAGCACTGTCCTCATCTTCACGTCTGCCAATCCCATGCAAAAAAATTAAATAAAAATTAAAAATAATCATAACACACAGCATGTTTACCAAAGTAAACATCCTGATGACTTTCTCACAATCTCACTATCTTCCTAATAAAGGCGAAATTTTCAGAAGTAAACTTTTATTAAACTTTGAAACAGAGTTTACCAGAGTAAACAAACATTTGCCTAACAACTGAAACAAAAAATTGCTCACTGAGACCACTGAAAATTCCATTCATTTATACAGTCTCCCCCTAATGCCTTTTAAAAGTAAAGTTGGAGTAGGAATGACTCCAACATCCAGTCCTTCTTTTATGAAATCCTTACCACATTTGGCATTCTTAAAGATTCTCACCCTTCATCCCATGTGTGTCTGGCATTTCACAGTAAGCTTCTTTGCTGCAAATATTTTTGCCACATAACTCATTGGCCACAGGTCAACTTTACCATAAAAAATAAAATAACTGGTTGGTTTTGACATACACAATATAAAAATCATGACAGGTGATGATGACTGGTCCCAAGAGTTGGTTTCATATT
The DNA here is from genome assembly GCF_059928025.1 of Delphinapterus leucas. NCBI lineage: Eukaryota > Metazoa > Chordata > Mammalia > Artiodactyla > Monodontidae > Delphinapterus > Delphinapterus leucas. The sequence goes on along the minus strand of NC_143135.1, from coordinate 87,538,532 downwards.
TTGAAACACACTACATTGGAGGTGAAGGAGGCCAAGGACCTTGAAGGCATAGCATGAACCCACATTTCCCCTAGAACTTAGGAACATTTATCAATGGACAAATGACAGTATGCCAAAAACATACAATGGTGTGGAAGGCTTTCACAAGCACTCAGGCACAAATATGCATCCTAGTACATAGTATTTGAAACCTGGTGCCTCTCTTAATGAAGGAAGAAATTTTAGCAAAAAAGAAAAAGTGTGATGCTGAACAAGAGACGAATCAACAAGCAAAAAAAATGTATAAAGTACTATGAACGAAAGACTTGGAAGACAAGTGCTTAAGTACAACCCACAAAATAATGTCAGTTCGTTGCGCAGTATTGCCATGAATCTACACACATTTTAAATGCGTTCAGATATTTTGCATTTCACAATAAAGTCTTTAATTTTGTTATTCTCGTGTTTCATTATATCCTTTTTAATGTTCCTCATTTATTTTTTGTTATTTTACCTTTTATGGTAGAATTGCCTTACAGCCAATTCATTATTTGGTAAAAGTTTTTGCAGCAAAAATGCTTGTGGCAGATAAGCTTACTTATGGCAAAAAAACCCTAGAACCCACCCCTGTGGTTACTTAACTCACATCCACAGTTGAGTTAGACTTCTAAAATGTTTTCCTCCTCACATTCTTGAAAATGCCTCACATTTTTGGAAAACCTAGAGTCAAAACCAGCTTTTAGCAGAGGTTTTGGCCTCAGCAATAGCTTCTGCAGACCAGCATCAGGCTCCCATCTCCCAGCAGGGTTGGAATGCACCAGAGCTAGGGGTGGAGACAGTGCCCCAGCCTGCATCCCAGGGCCTGGAGCATAAAAACCAAATTAAGGAAAACATGGTGAAGAAGACTCTTGCATATCCCTACTGCTGGTCAGTTGCTTACAGAATCATACTTCATGACTTAATGAACAATCAGATGTCTCTTGGTAAAAGGGCCATGTCTGCTCTTAAACAATCCCTGCCATGGACTTTCACAATAAAGTATCACTCAGAAGAACTGGAGAATTGGAGCTAGGGTCATGTAATTTATTTTACACAGGATTTGTGATTACCCTTCAATCCTGGAGTACAATAAAAGTATGTATGGTGTGCTTAGCCACATACATGCAGATATATGCATGATGAATTTTTTTTCATATAATTAGGCTTTCTCCCATCTCTTAATTTAAGAAGTTAAAGCCTATGTTTTAGAAAATTTTCCTTACTATGCTATTCATCACAGCACTATGCTTCTTAAAACTTTGTACTAAATTGTTGAGGCTATTACAAAGAAGTATGGTTCTAGAAGAGTTAAACTGTATTTCAGATTGAAGAAATTGTACTTATAGAGGAATAAACAAAAGACAGAAAGTAATCCAAATGATTGAAAAGTCTGGCTAGATGGGTTCCAACTAATTAAAGTTTCATAATCATATAACTGTGTTTTACTCTCATTTCTTCCAAGTGGTTGCAGGAAAGGGAAACTTTTTGCCGAAAGTTTTTGAGCTTTTGTTTTGTTTTGTTTCTTGTTTTTAAGACTATTTGGAAGTGATACTTAAGTTTTCCTTTAATGTTTTGCTTATACTGGTTTTGTTTAAATATAAGCTTAACCTTCAAACTATAATTGGAAGAAAATTGCTTGAGATACTGTAATTTTGATCCATCAGACCTTTGAGGAAAAGTTCATTTTTAATCCTAGGAATCTCATCTCAAATTAATATGGGCATTCTGCTGATGGCTTGGGTTCTGGTTTTGGAGGGGAGGAGGCTTTCCTCTGAGTGCTAAGAGTTGGTGATTGTAATTCAGAACCAGCTCTCACATCCTTTCTCAGACCGATGGTGGTTGTTATTTCGCAACTTGTTATTCCAGCTGTGGAGAGTTCATTGAGATGTTACAAGTTATTATCTTTCAAGTGTAGGTTTTAAGATTTAATGATGTTTTTCTTCAAAACAGATCATAAGTATTTTTTCCACTGAGATTTAAAAAGAGAGGCATTGTCACTGCCCCAATTTGAAATAACAGATTTTGGCTCTTCTGACTCTGACTTTTAAAGTAGGTGCAGCAACTAAAATTAGTCTGAAATTGTGAAAATTCGGTAGCTTTACCCAAAAGAAAGAGGTAACTTTTGTGATGACACATCTGAATCACAAGTATCCAGGTACATTTCTGCTGAAAAATATAATAGAACAGAGAAAGACTTTGTATCAATCATCTTCCTACTTGTTAACTACTCTAAAACAAATGTATGATAATAGGTAACATGACTACAAAGAGGTTTATAAAAATTATTTTAGAATCTCAGTTATAGTTAGTTGACCTTCCCTTGTCCTTCACTAATATTTGACCATATGACAAATAGCAACAGTTCAGTAATGACCTCGACTATGTCTGGGACTGTGCTTGGCATTAAGGTGTATGATGTAGAAGGTGAGGGTCTGATCCTGCCCTGAAGGAGCTAATAAGCTAGTGGCGGACATGCTCACCTAATTAGCTAACTGCAACACTTAGGTATCACAGCTTCCATCTTAGTAATAAAAACATGACATATAAGCAACAAGTTGTGCATTGCCGTTTTAAAGCACATAGATGATGTTGCTCATTCGATTTTCCAGCAAGGATTAAAATTATTCAATTGCAGACTTTCACCTATCTCCATGTTGTAGGCAGGAACTTGCAAAAGGATAGTCAACCATGGGTACAGTGCTTAGATATGAAATTGAGTTTTGTCTGCCTGAAGTTTACTAAGGTGGAGATCAGACTTTGCAAGCTTGGCTTGTTAGAACCATGCCAAAAGCAGCAGAGAGAGTTGGCCTAGATCAGAAAGGAACATAGGACCAAGACCAAAATTAGTTCATTTTTAAGCCTTTTATTAACATATGTCAAACAACAAACTCCATTGATTATATCCTACTTGTGTCATAGTCTGGTTTCACCACACCTAGCCCTGCCAGTGGCCTCAAAATAAAAGGCTCTCAAAGGCCAGACAAGATAATGTACCAGGGACATTTTTTTTTTTTTGCGGTACGCGGGCCTCTCACTGTTGTGGCCTCTCCTGTTGTGGAGCACAGGCTCCGGACGCGCAGGCTCGGCGGCCATGGCTCACGGGCCCAGCCGCCCCGCGGCATGTGGGATCCTCCCGGACCCGGGCACGAACCTGTGTCCCCTGCATCGGCAGGCGGACTCCCAACCACAGCGCCACCAGGGAAGCCCCCAGGGACATATTATTTAATGTACATTAGGCATGGGGTGCTGTCCTAGGCTCCCAGAGCCCAGTCATAGTCTGGAGTGCTTTCTCCCCATGATACATGAGAGCCCTTCTATGGGGAATATAAGGAGAAATTCTAAGTACCTCTGGATGGAATTATTCACCAATGCCACTGGAATATAAAGTTCTAAAATAACAGGGACTTGGTTTTATTTACTACTCTATCCCTAGCACCTTAAACAGTGCCTGGAACATATGAATAAATATGTATAGAATGATTGGATGACTGATTACCACATTATGAATCTCACAAATATCTTCATGCATTTCTTTTAACTAGTGAAATAAAAAGGATTTAGGATGGTTTGCCAGACCCTGCCATGTTATACTAATTTGCTAAAATGTACACACACAGGAGGTTTCATCCCAAACAGGTTGTCCATTATCTTTACCACTATAGTCCAGAATCCAATTTCCCTCTGTTTTTTGTTAGAAAAATATCAAAGCATGCATTTCTATATGTGCACATCATTGAAGGGTTAGCACAGAGCTCTGTGTATTCCAAAGAAGGGACACCTTAACTGTACTTTCCAATAACGTGTCTTCTTTGTAATTTCTCTCATATATAATTAGCATGAGAATAACAATTTAAAATATTTATTTTTCCCTCTATATAAGGATTTTCTACGAAATATTCCAGGAAGTACTTTTTCGTCAGATCTCTATGATCATTGGGTCTGTGTAATGGATCAAGGAAATGATGAAGAGAAAATACATGCAGTTCAAAGGTAATTATTCTAATTTGGTCATTTCTCAGAAATACTTTTTAAAAAACTTACATTTTATAAGTTTGTCTATTAATGTAATATGACTACCAAAGTCAAATCCATGAGGACCAGTTTAAAAATAGATTTATGCTAGCTACTGTCATTGTTATTGTTTTTTACCCCTAACCTTATTAACGTGGAATACTCTACCATTGTACACCTTCTGTATATCTGAATCTGATAGGAGCTGAAACCCATTAGACCAATAGCTAACACAGTAGACCCAATCTACAATTTATAATCTTAGTTTTGGTAAATATTTAACTAAACAGACAATTCCTTATATACTTCACTTAGCAACTGAATTCACATAGAGAAAATTCCTTCCCCTCAGGGAACTAAGTCTAGTCGAATAGATAGAATAGATGAAACAAAGAATAACAGTGTAGTATAATCAGTGAAAGAGATATATGAAGAAGGATATGTGGGAATACTACAGAGAGAAAAGTGTATTGTCTGTATTCATGCAAAGAATGCATTGTCTGTATTCATGCAAAGGTAAGTTGCTGGCAGGACTCACCATCCTGATTCCTGAATATTTCCTGCATTATAAGAGAAGCAATACTTCCAGCTCTCTGAAAACCCAAGAATCCCAATGTCATTTATTTGCCTATGCTTGTTTAGTACAGGTTTTTCTTGAGCAGCTTTCAAATACAAATTATTATCTACACACTGCTATTGATAGACACCTTTTATCAGTAGAAGAAAATAGTATAACTGTTGAAGACACCAGAATCAAAGCCATGTAACAAAATTCTATCTCTGCATCCATTAAGGTTTGGTGGAAACCATTCAGAGGTAGTGAACATCAGATTTTGTATTTTGTTGCTCATTGTCTAAAACTTTATATTCTACAAACTGTTAAATGGGTGATTTTTTTTTAAAGAGGGTAGACTTATGGCTTTCATACAAATACAAAATTAACACATGTGAAAGATTTTATTTAAAACATTAATTAATGAGAGAACTAGTAAGATATTACTGCCAGTTCGAAGGAGATTTCAAACTATCAATACCACAACTTACATAGTTAACTCAGAAATGCTGAAATGAATTTACAAGTAGATGCAAAACTGACTTTTACTACTGGGGCACGGGGGTGTATGTACAAATAAACCATTTATCTCTCCACCAGACAGAATTTTCCAGTCTATAGACAAGTGTTAAGTGCACTGCTGTCAGTAATCTACAGTTTTCAGAGTTGTAAAATAACTCAAAGGTTTAGGGCCCCCATAGAATCAGATACCCTAGAGCAGGGGTCCCCAACCCCTGGGCCATGGACCAGTAGCAGTCTGCGGCCTGTGAGGAACCGGGCCGCACAGCAGGAGGTAAGTGCGCGGTGGGTAAGCAAGCGAAGCTTCATCTGCTTCTCCCCATCGCACCCCATCGCTCACATTACCGCCTGAACCATCACCCCAACCCCACTGTCCATGAAAAAATTGTTGCCCATGAAACCGGTCCCCGGTGCCAAAAAGGTTGGGGACCACTGCCCTAGAGTATGATAGACAGTGCCTCACTTTCCATTGAATACATTCAGTAATCTTTTGGTCCATTTCAGTATCTTTCATAATTTGTCCCTACAAAACTGTACTCATTGTCAGTCCATAGTGCCGAAAAAACACCTCTCTGCTGTTTATGCAACAGGAGTCAGATTACCCAGTGTAACCCCAGGTTACAGATTCTTGCTGGAAAAAAGCAACAAGCATGACTATCAGCATATGTTTTCTGTATGGTAGTAAAAATCATTTTTAGTGAATGTTCATTTAAAATTCCTTACCAATTACAAAATAGGAACAGTAGGAAAAATACTATCGTAAGCTTGACTTATGTGTGATAGTAACACCAGTGAGATAAAGAGATGTGGGACAAAACTGATCTCGGAAGATGTGGGAGCAGAGCATAAGCTCTTAGAATGGACCTGGGAGTCTTCGTAGCTGAAGTTTGGGTTTTTACCAAGAGACAGAATCCTTGTGTTGCCACTTGGAAGTAAAGGAGCATATTAAGTATAACTGTTTAATTTCATCAGAAAGTTTTTTGGGGTATTGGTTGAGAATATTCTGGAATGTTACAGGATTTGCATAAGACACATTGTACCAGTTTCAGGTAAATATTTCAGGCAGCATTTTTTTATGAACCATTTTTCTGCATTCTTTCACATTTTCATTGGATTGTGAAGGCAGTGTACAAAATAAATAAATAAATCTCCAGTGCTCACTTTCTCTCCTATGTACAGGCAGTCCTCACTTTGCATGTACCATGTTAACACACTTTCCTGTACATCTCAACTGTGAAAAGCAAGGGCTGCCTGGCTATACAAGTTTTCTATGAAATGTTTGCTTAAAGAGTGCATTTTTCTGTCTTTAGGCTATTAGACCAGCTTCCAAGAGCCAATGTTATTCTCCTAAGGTATCTTTTTGGGGTATTATACAACATTGAGCAACATTCCTCATCCAATCAGATGACTGCATTTAATTTAGCAGTGTGCATCGCTCCAAGCATTCTTTGGCCTCCTACTTCCTCCAGCCCAGAACTAGAAAACGAATTTACAAAAAAGGTAATGAAGTTTTTCATTTTTATGCTGTGAGGGACCAAGTCCCCATTTTGAACCTAACATTCAGGGTATTAATTCTGAAAGATATTTTCTTAAATAACTTCAGTACATACCCTTATAAATTTGAGTTCATTGAGTGTTTTATCCTATCCTGGTAGACTGTAGAAAGGTGATTTCTTGAGCAAAAAAGTGATAGCAGTTGGATTACTTCCCTTTTCCCTTTCAGGAGGAAAACCAACTATGACTGACTGACTTAAACCATAGAGTGATAAGAAAGCAGTTGATATGATTTTAAAAAGAAATAAGGACTTTGGAATTTGACAGGTCAGGGTTGGATTCTCAGCCCTACCACTTGCCAGATGTACAATCTTGGGCAAAATTAGTTACATTGATCCACAGTGTCCTCATCTAAAAAATGGAGGTGTTGATAATATCGACATAGTTCATACAGTAGTTACTTGAAATCACACTCATGTAGGGCCTGGTGGTTAGTACAGGGGTGGGGGTATCGGTTCCCCTTGCTCCCAACATTCTGCCTGCTCCTTTGCCTCAGCTGTTGGGGCAAGAAAACTATGTAAAGGTTCCGGTATATCCCATGGAGGCACAAAGCTCCCTAGTAAAATCTTACCTCTTCCCCCAAGCACCTCCAGTTAGGGAGCCTAAGGGAAGAGACTAGTCAGGCAAAATGCAAGTTTTCTCTCCAGCTGTCTCTCTCCTTCACAATAAATCCACAGAGGATACCTACCCACTTCCCACGCTTATGACACCTGACTTTTACATAAGAAATGCATTTTATAAATGTTCATCTAATGATGCTTCATGAATTTTAATGAGAAGGTTTATTTCTTCACCCCAAATGCCCTATAGAGAATACTTAAAATTACTCTAATTTTAAAGACAGAGCTATTGGCATAAAAATGTTAGCATTAAGCCAAGGCCACACATAATAACAAATAATAACTTTAGTCCACTGATTAAAGTTAATTTCTATGCTCAAACTACTCTTGAAAGTATTATAGTTTGTTAGAGGAAACTGTATTGTATACTTTTAAAGCAGACATGAATTTTTCTCAGGATTCTTTTGCATTTTTTGTTAGAATCAGGATTCATATATGAAATGTGATTTATAGACATGCTATATGAGAAGTAGCAGTTCATTTTTGTCCCTTTTTTGTACAGGTTTCTCTTCTTATACAATTTCTGATTGAAAATTGCTGTCGGATATTTGGAGAAGAAATCACTTCCCTCTTGGGAGAGGTTTCAGTGAGATGTGATACTAGAGAGAATGCCTCAGGTATTGTGAATAATTGGATTGTTTTTTGTGGGAAACAGACACACATCTGTGAAGATCAGCTGGGACAGTGGTTATCCTGGAGCCCACAGCAGCTCAGGTGAAGGTGCCTCTCACCTGGGTTAGTGGGCCTAGGACTTCTGCTCCTTCCTTAGAAGGCCTGCTAATAGGTCAGAGTATGTTAACACTGTGGTAGTGTTAAGAAATGTATAAGACAAGGTTCCAAACTCCAAGAAGTTGTTAGTGGCAGCATTATATGGTATGATGTTTTTAACCTTTCTTTAAATAAAACTTTACAAGGAACCCCAATATGAATAACACAGCTGCTGTGGTTGAAACTGGAGTAGGAGGCCCAGAGGCAGTAGAGGCAGCCCTGGTTTTTTTGCTCCTCACCTTCCTCCTAGAGGTCCCTGAGACTTCTCAGAATTCTAGTGCACTGCAAAAACACTTTAAAAACAACTAGCATCATGGGGCAAGCCAGGGTGTGTTAGGGGTAAAGACATTCAACGTTCCAGATTATGAATTCCTGTACCACCAATTATTAGTTATGTTACCTTTGGCCAATTATTCTATGCCACTGAAAATCATTATCTTCGTTTATAAATATGGATAAACCATAATATCTAACTGTGATGGTTGTATTAAAGATTAAATAAAGGATAGTAAAAAATCTTTGTCAAATAGAGATTGTTAGGGTTAGTAAATGGTATCTCTGAGACTAGAGTTAATTATGTATATCCACCAGCTAATCCATTTAAAAGACAAGAGTCTTATTCAGAACCTGGGTATATCTTATTCAGAACCTGGGTATATCTGGCATTAATTCCTTTATATTTTTAACTGTTTCTTGGTATCTCCTCATTGCTTTGAGGAAATCTTACTTAAGGAAAGCCCATTTCTTCAGGAACTGAGGTAAATCTATTATACCCCAACAGTTTATTTTTAATTCTGCACTTACTACTGGGAAGACTGTGAAAGATCCTTTCTTTCTTTAGAGTAGGAATTTGAACAATCTGCATGAAAACAGAATTAAGCTAAACATCATCACAGTTGGGTAAGTAAAAACAATAATCATGATTCGCTTTTTCAACAGATATCTCTTGCTTCCAACTGAATGACTCCTCCTATGACAGCTTGGAGAATGAGCTGAATGAGGATGTTGATGCCCCGTGTAGTGACTTGGTAAAGAAACTTGGTCAGGGTAGCAGGAGCATGGACTCTGTGTTAACCCTCAGTGACTATGACCTCGACCAGCCTGAGGTAGAAGGTCTTTTAACCCTGAGCGACTTTGACTTAGACCATTCTAAAGATGAAGACATTCAAATGGAGCAGCCTCTTGAATCCAAGCCAGTGAACATTGCAGTGTACACAAAGGAACCCCTGCAGGATCATGCCAGGGCCCCCTCTGGCATGAGCACGCCCAGCCACCTGTCCACAACTGCAGCAGATGCTCCAAAAAGCTTGAGGCGACACCGGCGCTGCTCAGAGCCCAGCTACGACTATCTAGATTCAAAGCTTTCCTATCTCAGGGAGTTTTATCAGAAAAAGCTACGCAAGTCCAGCTGTGATGCAGTTCTCTCGAAAAAAGATGAGAGCCATCTGAATCAGAATCAACCCCTCCAGGAAGAGGGTAAGACATGTTTTAAAAAGAGTTTAGTCATAGGCACTGATATCAAGAAAAATGCCACTAATAAAAATGTTAAGAAGAAAAGCTTGTCTGATAATGAAGGAAATCATGTAAAACTTTTTCCTAAATCCAAGCCAGTAGCTATTTCCATGGCATCTTATAGTCACATGTCCTCATGTGATCATCCCAGGAACCAGACCTTTGATACAGATACATCTGGATACTCCCCACCACACACAACAGATACCCTCAAGAGTTCAAGGAGGCACCGGCGATGCTCAGAGCCCAACATTGATGACCAACACTGCAAACTGACCTATCTCAGGGGGATTCATTCAAAGAAACAACATAAAGCCAGCTATGAAGCCAGTCTCTTGCATGGAGAGGAAGATTATCTCAAGCGGCACAAGTCTTTGCAAATGGAGGGGCAAAAGCTTATTAATCAGAGTTTGGTCATGGGGATTGAGGTGGGCAAGACTAGTGCCACAAACCAAAACACTGATAAGGTTTTACCCCCAAGATTAAACATTTGCTCAAGGACTAGCTATTCCAGCTTGTCCTCCCCAGGCACTTCTCCATCTGGCTCATCAGTGAGCTCCCAAGACAGTGCTTTTTCTCAGATTTCTGAACACTCCGTGTTTACACCCACTGAAACTTCCTCTCCAATAGATTGCACTTTTCAGGCTCAAAGAAAGCAGGAAGAGCTTTCTTCTGACTTTAGCAGTTCCAGCCTCATTTCTGGAATTCCTGGTCCCTCATCAGGGCAGGCCAGCGGCCACCTGGCTTATACAAAAAAGGACAGTGTAGAGTGGCATTCACAAATGCATTCTGTAACTCTTCACCCCAGCACATGGTTGAGAAATGGAGTAGCCAGTTTGAAAAACTGGTCCCTCAAAAAGAAGGCAAGGGCACCCAGACCAGAGGAAAATAAAATAGGTTCTCTAAAAGGACACACAGAGCCTCCTCCACATGCTTCTGGTGTTCCAGAAGCCAACGCACTGCATGAGAGACAGAAAGACATGCCCCGAAGGGCGGCTGAAGGACTTGGAGCTGTGCAAACAGCCCGCTGGTATAGTTCTTACCCCAGCCAGGACTCAGAGAAACACTGTAGCTCTCCAGTCAGCCTAGTGGAAGACAGACTCGGGCTTTGTATGAAGTCACCCGAGGAAGGAGAGATTAGTGGGCAGTGTTCTCCTGGTACTCTGCCTCACGGAAGATCCTCACCCAGCTCTTTGACTGTGGATCATGTGTGCAGCCCAGACTCAGGGCCTACAGTGGTTTGTGATGTTGAGGACAGACATTTGACCAAAGACATTTAACCACAATAAGAATCTGATGTCTACAAGAACAGAAACTGGGCTAATCATGATATAAAGATAATAATTATTATGACCTCTTTGTGTAAAATACCTGGGATGGGTAGCATAAGGATAATCATTGCTAATACTTAGGACAACAAAAGAATTCTCTTTATTGAGACTATTTGGCAAAAAGTTTAGACTAAAAACTTTTGTCACCTAAGTGTTTGGGAGGCTTTTCCTTATTAGAGCATGGTTTGATCCTGTCATGCGTTTTAAGAGCTACAAGCAGAGGGCTAGAGAAAGCATCTTCTGTAGAGGAAACATGCCATGTATGATGAAATTAGTAACCTGAGAAAGCCAGGAAGTCAAAAGTGAAGAATAGGAGCTGGAGAGAGAGAGGGAAGGGTGGAAAGAAACCATCCACATTCCATGGAATGTGTTTAATAAGTAGGCAAGAAAAATGCCACTAATCAAAGCTACAGAAGGAAAACATGTTCAATAATAAAGGAAATTATTTGAAACTTTTCCCCAAATCTGAACCAGTGGCCATTTCTGTGACATCTTATAGTCAGTCACATGCCCTCACAACATCATTTCAGGTATTAGCCCATTGATGCAACTAGAGAGGAAGAAAACTACAGTGATTCAAGAGCCATGAGTACCATGATATAATGGTTTTTGTTTGTTTGTTTTGTTTCTTTGGTTGTGTTGGTTGTGCTTTTCCATTAGTGTTTCATTGCTCTGCAGAGGTTCCAGGACACAGAACTGTGAGGAGAAAGAAGGAGATGGTTGCTCATTTCAATGTCCTTGCAAGGTGCCTGAGCTAGAAACATTCTCCAGAAATGCATTTTTCCTATTATAACGTGACCTTCTGACTGTGTTTGCTGTCTTAGTGTGGAGGAAAAAACTGCCACAGCAGTCCTTTCTCTGTTACACGATTGCTATTGCCAACATGTGATCAAAGCATGGCTCCTCTTTGTTGAAATTTTTTTCTGCTCCTTGCCTCTTAGATTAGTCAGCCAGAAAAAATTACTGGTAAATCATCCCTTTTCTGATTGTCACTTGGCAGTTGAGAACAGTTTTGAGGTTGGCAGGTTATAAAGAGTCACAGAATAGAGGAGCCATAAGAGTGGCTGTCAGGCCTCCTTTCAGACAGTCATCGGCTTTGGATTTTCTTACCTCCAGAAGTTTTTACATATTCTTTGTTCCAAATGATTCATGGTTTATACCCCATTGGTTCATTTCATATCCATGGACATTTCTCCTCTCTTGCCTTAAAGTTTATACCAGTACCTCTCCTGGATTATTTCCATGGATTATTTGGCCTTGCCAGCCAGTGTGAAGGGGTAGAATCAGAAATGGATGTGCATCTTCCTTCATTTTAAATACTTATAAGAAGTTGCTTAGAGCCCATTTGGTTTCTTTAGTTCAGTATCAGATGGACCTTCCTCCCACAAATTTGCTTAATTCCAAATTATTTTTCTCAGCCACCCAGAAACTTTCATGTCAAAATGTTCTTTCACTGTTGTCCTAAAGGTTGCATTTTTCAGTTATAGAAAAAAAAATAATGTTTTCTGTAAGATAGAAGAAATCCTTTCAGTATTAGCTCTAGGTGCTACCTACCTCTAGGGGACATGGTCCTGTTTGTCCTAAGCATTATAATTAACTTTTAGAACCCTCTCCAAAGAGCTCCTTTATGACACTGGCCATCTCAGTCACAGATGTGAAGTAGATTTTACCTTATAACTAACCACTCCTATATTTAGACTCCTAAGTGTCCATAGGCATCTTTTGTGGTATAATATATAAAGGCAACAGGGATTCCCCTCACCCTTAGGGCATACTACTGCAGAACCACAAGATGTGAATGAAGCTCTTATGGCTTGGAGTGTCTTTCTAGAAGAAATTGCTTCTCTACTTAACAAAATAATAGTTCTATCCTTTTTGCTTTCATATTGATGGATAGGAAATCATCCACTCAGTTTGAAGCATGGAAGAAAATAGATGCTGAGGTTCTTCAATAACCATTCCTACTCTCTGTGTTCCCTTAGATACTCCTGTAACATTTAATGTGAATAGTTAATATTGCTGTAAAGTATTATATTGTATGATTTGAAGACAGACTACATGTCATTTTATCATACTCTGTCAATCTATAATATATTAGACCAATGCTTTATCTAAAATGCTTTTGAGTTTGTATAATATATCTTGACAAATTTTACTACCATATGTTATGTAATAAATGTGTATTTTTGTACTTGCAGAAACTGCTGCTAAATTTTAAAGTTGTTTGGTTTTAAAGGCACTGATAATGGATATGTATGAAGTCCATTTTGTCTATTAAATAAAACACCATTCTTCAGAGTTAACAGTCCCACCAGAGCAATATTGCCCTTTGTAGACTCATTTTAGCTAATGAGCCCAATTTCTGCTTAACATTGGAAATTTCATAAAATGTAATTAATGTTGAATTGGATCTTTGAGCTTTTAGTCATAGGCCATGGTTAGTCTCTCTAGAAAAAGAGGTTTTTTTCTTTTATAGTTTTCTAATCTTACTGTTTACCAAACAAGTTATGCTTCATACACAAAGTCTTCATTTTTCTTAGACATTATATTTACACTGCGCTCCTAGATTCAGATACGTATTAAGTCTATATTCTCATATCAGAGAACCATCAACTCAGTTTAATTGATTGTATGAGATTTTCTTGTCTAAATTTGAACCATTCTGACCAGAGTATCCAGTTGACGCGAGACACGTCCAGACATCCCAAGATGTCTGGATCCAGATACTACAAGACATCAGTACTTATGAAGTCAGGTAAACTTATCAAGTATTCTCATTTCCCATGACTGCTGCATCTTTGCCTTCTCAAAGTTCATGGAAGTTCACTCTATATAAGTTTAAGCACCATTTCAAGAATATTCAAAAGAATATACTACCTTAGTCCAGAAAAAAAATGGTTTGCTCTGAGCAAAATATGAAGATGATTTTTGCTTTTAAAGAAGAGGCTTAATCTACTAAAAACATTGGATTCAATAAATTATCTCACTTTGTGTTTTTCTACTTTTCATGGTATGGCATCAAATTGAAAGGATCTAATGTATCCTTGAACCAATGGCATATTTTGTCTTTGAAAATAAGAATATTATGTATCTTAATCCAAATTATGGTAGTAAGTGTTTAACTGATCTTTTCCTATCTGGCCATGTTTTAATGACTTGAGAGGAAGTCTTTGCAAACTGTTTATTTCAATACAAAGAAAAAAATGAATAATAAAGCTGGGTAAAATGCTAACTTCTTTAATATCTAGTCTGGTTACAAGGATATCTCATAAGCTAAGTTTCCTGCTGAAAGGAAGAGTACTCTTGAGTTCTGTGCTTTCTACCCCAAGTATGAGTCTACTCTGTTCCTAAGCCACCTGTGAGTATAAATCCTTCATTTGTATTATTTTTAAAAAGGGGAACTAAGTAAACTTTAGTTCTATATAATGTCAGATATGTGGTAGAATTGGCAGAAGGCTCTGAGGTGTAATTTGGAAAATTTTGTTTCCAAGTCCCAAAGAAATATGCACAGGGTGGTAATAGATGTATATTGTTTCTTAATTTGTACAATGTGTGTTCTCATTGTGCAATGTCAGAGGGCATGTGCATCTGTAGATAGTTCAGAGTGTTTTTCTAACCTATTTAATTTCTTAAGGCAAAGTAAATATGTTTTCAGGAGTTTGATTTTATATGACAATAGAAGATGTGGGTTTGGGAGACATTAAGATTTAAATGCTAGTTGTTTTCACTCATCTAGGTTTAATTTTTAGATTACAGTAACTTGGAATTACATTTAGAACTTCTTACAGCCTCTTGATCTGCTATGAGGAGTAAATAAATTAGCTAAAAACCTGTACTTGTGAGGTAGGTCCATTACTCTGGGCCAGTAAAATGGTTGCTGTAAAGAAATACTCTGTCTCTACCAGGTCATAGGGACTGATGGTTACTGCCTAAAATTTTCAGAAGAAAAAAGACATTTTACATCTTTGCCCCAAGAATGAGATGACTGAGAAGCAGAGAATCATCAAAATACATGAACACAGAGAAGCTTACTGCTTGAAGCTTACAGCAAATGAACAGAGGGGGAGGAAAGCTGTAGATGAGCTAATTCACTGAGTCACAAAGAGTTCAAGGAAAATTAAGAAAAGGGAAAGAGTATGGCTAGGGAGAGATGGAGATATTACAAGTGATATGTACACTGGTCAGGCAGTTTAATTTTTATTTCCAGGTACTATTCTAGACCCCAGGATAAAGGTAAAAAAAGATAGATTGTTCCTGTGTTCAGGGACTTTAAAGAACTAAGGGAAAATTTGGGCTGTGTAGAAGGAGAGCAGTAACATTGGGCACTCACTGTTGCCTGCATGCACTGGCAACCAGAGCATTATTAGTTTTATTTCATTTAATGCTCACAATAGCCCTATGTTCTAGGTACATTCAGCTAGAAGCTCATTCTGACCACAGGCTCTTTTTTTTCACTTTCACCTTAAAATAGGGATGATGATAATACCTCTTCCATAATAAAGCAGATACAAGTTATGTATGAGGACCAATACAAACTTTGCTAAGTTACTGTGTCTCAGCTAGATATCTCTTAAGAGAATCATTCAGTATCAGAAATAATTCAGAAACCTATGATAAATGTAAAAATAGTTGGGCTGAAAGGTGGTCCAAACAAAATTGTATAGACTTGTGTCTCCCTGCTCCTTCTCTCTAAGTATATCTATATATCCTGGAAACAATGCAAAGGACAACCAAAGAAGAACCCTAAAAGATGGGTGAATTGGTTCAGAACCCTAGGACTGGAAAAAACCACAGTAACAGAGCATCTTACATCCCCTCAGCCAACAGAAGAAGGAGAGCCAGGCCCGGCCTTTTCCAACCTAGCAAACGAAGGCAGCAGAGATATGTGCATTCCTTTCCCAGATCAGAGGGAGTCCTTCTGACACCATTGGGTAAGCCAGGCACCACCAGCAAAAGGGAGAGTTGAGCCACACTAAGTGGCCAGGCCTGAGACTTCCCTCCCCCACTGGGAGATACTGGAACGGCCAGGCAATAACAGAAAGGATTCAGTCACAACAAGCAGTTCAGTCTGGGAAGCATCTTTGCCCCAGCAGGCATAAGACTCCCCCCAACCCAACCACCCAAAGACACTAGGATGGCCAGAAGCCATGGAAGGGAGGGATTCTATACCACAAAAAGCACTCAGCCTGGGGAGTCTCAGGGCAAAGAACAAATAGGCTTCTCTGGCTGAGAACAGATCAAAGTAGCACCACAAAGGTTCTGAAAAACTATCAATGGACCTACAATGCCTGGTAGGCCAGGGCCTATGTGCTAAAGCTAAACAAGGTGACTGCCTACTAAAATAAAAGATTTAAGTAGGGCCCAGAGTCTCCTAGCATAACAGACAAAATGTCCGGGATACAATTTGAAATCACCTGTCATACCAAGAACCAGGAAAATCACAACTTCAGTGAGAAAAGACAACTGACACCAACATCAAGATGATTTAAAAGCAGCCATCTTAAAAATGTGTCAATGGGCAAATAAATACAAATTATCTTGAAACAAATGAAAAAAAAAAAGAAAGAAAATCCTACCAAAGAAATAGAAGTTGTACAAAAGGGCCAAATGAAAATTGTAGAACTGAAAAATACAATAACATATTTTTAAAACTCAGTAACAGAGTGGAGATGACAGAGGATAGAATCAGTGGACTTGAGGACAGATAGAATTTACACAATCTGAACAACAGAGAAAATAGACTAAAATAAATAAGAATGAACAGAGCCTCAGAGACCTGTGGAACAGTGACAAAAGATCCAACATTTGTATCATCAGAGTTTCAGAAGGAGAGAGGGTAGGGCTGAAACAGTATTCAGAGAAATGATATCTAAAAACTTCCCAAATTTGATAAAATATACAAAGCTATACATTCAAGAAGCTGAGTGAAAGCCAAACTGGATAAATGCAAAGAAAGACACATCACAACTAAATGTTTGAA
The DNA here is from genome assembly GCF_059928025.1 of Delphinapterus leucas. Taxonomy (NCBI): domain Eukaryota; kingdom Metazoa; phylum Chordata; class Mammalia; order Artiodactyla; family Monodontidae; genus Delphinapterus; species Delphinapterus leucas. The sequence goes on along the minus strand of NC_143135.1, from coordinate 87,521,666 downwards.
GACTAATGATGAAAAAAGTGTTGAAAGCAGTAAAAAACACCTTACCTATAGGGGAACACCAAATTAAATTATCATCTGAAACTATGGAGGACAGAAGAAAGTGGCACATTTTGCAAGTGCTGAAAGAAAAGAACTGTTAACCCAGAATCCCATATACAGTGAAACTGTCCTTTGTAAATGAAGGAGAAATAAAGACCTTCTCAGATGAAGGAAAACTTTAAAGAATTTGTCACTAACAGACAGACTCTTAAAGACTGGCCAAAGGAATTTCTTTAAACAGAAAGTAAATGCTAGAGTAAGGGAATTTGGAGCATCAGGAAGAAAGGGCAATGGAAGGGAGAAATAATAGTATATAATGGTTGACTGTTCACATGAGTTTTAGAAGTCATATTTGATGCTTGAAACTAAAATTATAACACGATTTGATACTCAAGACAATGATATTTAAAAGTGGAAAAAATAAAGGGACCTAATAGAAATGAGGTCTCCATACTTCACTAGAAGGGGTAAAAGGTTGATAACAGTAGAATGTAATATGCTATATATGTATATTGTAATAATTAGGGCAACTACAGAAACTATATATTTGGAGAACATTTCTTTCCAAAACACCATAAGTAAATCAGGATGGAATCCTTAAAAAAATGTTTAAGCCACAGAATAGAGAAAGAATAGAGACAGAAGAACAAAAAGTAGAGGAAAAAATAGAAAACAGACAATAAAATGGCATGCTTAAGCTCCAACATATATTACCTTAAATATAAATGATCTGCATATATCAATCAAAAGGCAAAGATTGACAGAGTGGATTAAAAAAACAAACAAAAAGAACCTTGCCTAACTATGTCCTATCTACAGGAAACTCACTTCAAATTCAATGACATAGATAAGTTGAAAGTAAAAGGATGAAAAAGATATACCATGCAATCATTAAAAGAAAGGAGGAGTGGCTATATTAAAATTGGATAAGGTAAACTTCAGATCAAGGAAAATAACCAGAGACAGAAAGGGATATCACATAACAATAAAAGCCTCAATCCTTCAAGAAGATATAACAACCCTAAATTTGTATGAACAAACAACAAATCTTCAAAATATGTAAAGCAAATAATGACATAACTGAAAGGAGAGATAAAACCACAATTACAGTTGAAGATTTCAACACTCCTCTCTCAACAATTGATAGAACAACTAGACAGAAAACCAACAAGTATATAGATCTCACCAGCACCATGAACCAAAAGGTTATAATAGGCATTTTAGAACACTTCACCCAACAATAACAAAATACACATTCTCTTCAATTGCCCATGGAACATAAAACAAAACAGACCATATTCTGGGCCACAAAACAAACATCAACATTTTTTAAAAGTCAAAATCATGCAGAATGTTTTCTGACCACAATGCAATCTAACTAGAAATCAATAACAGAAAGATAACAGGAAAATATTCAAACACATGGAAACCAAACAACATACTGCTAAATAATCCATTGGTCAAAGAGGAAGTTTCAAAGGAAAATTTTTTAGATGATAGAAGTAAATGAAAATACAACATATCAAAATATGTGGTATACTGCTAAAGCAATGTCAAGAGGAAAATTCATAATACTAAGTGCTTACACTAAAAAAGAGGAAAGGAGAGGAGTCAAGATGGTGGAATAGGAAGACACGGAATTCATCACTCCTCATGGATACAGAAAGAATTCATCTATGGATGGAACAATTCCCACAGAGCACCTGCTGAACATTAGTGGAAGACTCTGGACACCTAAAAAAATGAAAGAATGAAAAAAAAAAAAAGGAATCAGAAAAGGGACCAGCAACCCCAGCAGGAAGCTGAAGGTGAGTGGAGGCCCCCAGACTCAGAAAAACTCATGGTGGGAAAATCAGCTGGGAGAGAAAAGGACCTTCATGGGGATCAAAGGAGAATACAGTACACGGTCTGTGGAAGGCAAGACAAAGTAAGAACTGCAGGCAGGGTCTACACTGCAGCTCTGCACATTCCCGAATTGAGTTGCCAGTTGTGAAAAGGAGCTGGGCACTGGAAAGTAGGGTTTGGAGCACGGACCCAGGGAAGGGACAACTGTTGGCTGTGAAAATACAGACTGAAGGGACAGGAGTAAGAAGCCCCACAACTGGGAAAGTCCTCAGAAAAAGCCTGAGATACCATAAAATAAGAATAAGACATCAGTGTTGAGTGGCACGCAAGGGGCAGAGCCATTATAACCCCTTTTCCCAACCACCTGCTTCTTCAGCCTCCACAGGCACTGGGAGGAGCTCCCACCTGAGCAAGCCCACTCCCCCCCTCTGATCAGGGTCTCCTCTGCCCATGTGGGCTCTGCGGACCTGAGTGCCACCCATCCCAAAGCCTCCTTGGGAATCAGCCCTGGGCACCCCTGCCTGGGACAAGAATCTGCCGATGCTGCTGGGGGCTGCATTCTAAAGCATGGGGCTGGGGGAAAGGATCCAGGGAGAGGAACACTGTGGGCTGTGTGGATACAGCAGAGGAGACGGGAATGAGGTGGCACATGGCCGGGAATGCCTGTAGAGAAAGCTTAGTCTGCCTAGAAAGGGAGTCACTATTGTTGAGAGGTGCATGAGGGGCAGGGCCGCCACCACTCCCATTCACCAGAGCCACGGTCTGTTCCAACTACCTGCTGGACCCACTGCCTCAGGCAAACTGCAGGCACTCCAATTGTGGCTGCAGTACTCAGGCCCCGGCATGAGTGAGTAAGTGTGCCCCAAGCAGCCTCTGCTTTCACCCCCTCCCACCTGGGCAAGGAAAAGAGCCTGAGGGCCGCACACACGCAGAGGTAGGGTAAAAACCAAAGCTGAGCCCCAGGGGTGGTGCGACTAAGGAAGAGGAACAGAAATCTTTCCATGCAGCTGCACAAGCTGTGGATTAAATCCCTGAGATCGGCTGGACAAATCCTGCATCTCTGGAATTCCTGAATAGACAGCAAGTGTTTCAACATTTGAAACCAGTCTAGCCTTTGCAGCACTGGACTCTGGGGACAAGTGCATGTGGGAATCGGGCCAGGTCAGAGTCTGTGCTGGCTCCACAGTGCCCACAGCAGGTCCAGAGAACTACCTAGAGGTATTGGGGGCTTCCTGGGGAGGCGGGATTGGCTCTGGCTCACTGTGGGAGCAAGGACACTGACAGAGGAGGCCCCAGGAAAATATTCTTCTTACTATTATTCTTATTTTGTTTGTTTTATGTTGCTCAGTTGTTGGCATTGTTACTTTTATTATTTTTTTGCCTTTTATTTTTGGTATTTATTCTTTTTAATCTTTTTCCAGTATATGAAATTTTTTATTTCTCTATTTTTAATTTACTTTTTGTTTCTTTGTGGTTTATTTCCTTGTTTTTCTTCTTCCTTATCTATTTTTTATTTTATTTTTCTTCTTTACATTGTTTTTATGTGTATATTTTATGTTTTCTTCACTTTTTATGTTGTCTGTTTGCTTTCTGTTTTGCTTTATTTTTCATTCTTTGTTTTTGTTAGTTTAGCCCTTATTGACTGTTCTCATATTAGAATTCTTTTGTTTGTTGGTCTGTTCCCTTGTTTTTTAAATTTTCTTACATTTTTTAATTTTTTCTCTTTTTTTCTGAGTGTGTGTGTGTGTCTGTGTGCTGTGTTGTTGTTGCTGCTGTTTGTTTGATGCTGTTTTTGCTATTTGTCTTGGGTTTTGTTCATCTGTTTGTTTTCATTTTTTTTCTTTCCTTTTCTCTCAGGTCACACTGTGTGGCTTGTGGGCTCTTGGTTCCCCAGCCAGGGGTCAGGCCTGGGCCTCTGGGATGGGAGCATAGGCTCCAGGATGCGGGACCACCAGAGAATTCCCAGGTCAGGGAATATTAATCAGTGTATGTGCTCCTAAAAGTACCCATATCAACACCAAGACCAAGCCCCACAGAACTGCCTGCAGGCTCCAGTGCTAGACACCTCACTCCAAACAACCAGCAAGACAGGAACACAGCCTGATCCATCAGTAGGCAGGCTGCCTAAAGTTGTACTAAGCTCACAGACACCCTAAGACACACCACTTGATGAGGACCTGGACTTCAGGGGAAAAGACTCACTCCACCCACCATAGCGCAGGCACCAGGCCTTCCCACCAAGAAACCTGCACAAGCCCCTGGGCCAACCTCACTCACCAGGGGGCAGAAAACAGAAGCAAGAGGAACTAAGACCCTGCAACCTGCAGAAAGAAGAACATAAAAACAGTAAGTTAGACAAAATGAGATGACAGAGAGGTATGTTGCAGATGAAGGAAGAACATAAAATCCCACAAGACCATATAAATGAAGAGGAAATAGGGAAATAGGCAATCTACCTGAAAAAGAATTCAGAGTAATGACAGTAAAGATGATCCAAGATCTTGGAAATAGAATAGAGGCATAGATCAAGAAGATTAAAAAGGAACTAGAAGAACTAAAGAACAAACAATCAGTGAAGAACCACGCAATAACTGAAATGAAGAATACACTAGGGGAAATCAACAGCAGAATAACTGAGGCAGAAGGACAAATAAGTGAGCTGGAAGATAGAATGGTGGAAATAACTGCCAAGGAGCAGAATAAAGAAAAAGAATGAGAAGAATAAGGACAGTCTCAGAGACCTCTTGGAAAACATTAAATGCACAAACATTCAAATTATAGGGATCCCAGAAAAGAAGAGAAAGGAAAACGGCCTGAGAAAATATTTGAAGAGATTATAGTTGAAAACTTCCCTAATATGGGAAAGGAAATAGTCAGTCAAGTCCAAGAAGCACAGAGAGTTCCATACAGGATAATCCCAAGGAGAAACATGCCAAGACAAATATTAATCAAAGTAACAAAAATTAAATACAAAGAAAAGTTAAAAGCAGCAAGGGGAAACAAATAACCTACAAGGGAATCCCCATAATGTTATCAGCTAATTTTTCAGCAGAAACTCTGCAGGTCAGAAGGGAGTGGCAAGACATTTAAAGTTATGAAAGGGCAAAGGCTACAAACAAGACTACTCTACCCAGGGAGGATCTCATTCAGATCTGACAGAGAAAACAAAACCTTTAAGCAAAAGCCAAGAGAATTCAGCACCACCAGATCAGCTTTACAACAAATGCTAAAGGAACTTCTCTAGGCGAGAAACACAAGAACATAAAAAAGGACCTACAAGAACACACGCAAAACAATTAAGAAAATGGTAATAGGAACATACATATATATAATTACCATAAATATAAATGGATTAAATGTTCCAACCAAAAGACACAACTAACTGAATGGATTAAAAAAACAAGACCCGTGTATACACTGTCTACAATAGACCCACTTCAGGCCTAAGGGCACATGCAGACTGAAAGTGAGGGGAAGGAAAAAGATATTCCATGCATATGGGAATCAAAAGAAAGCTGGAGTAGCAATACTCATACCAGACAAGATGGACTTTAAAATAAAGACTGTTACAAGAGACAAGGAAGGACACTACATAATGGTAAAGGGATCAATCCAAGAAGAAGATATACCAATTATAAATATCTATACACCCAATATAGGAGCACCTCAATATATAAGGCAAATGCTAACAGCCATAAAAGGAGAAATCGACAGTAACACAATAATAGTGAGGGATTTTAACATCCCACTTACACCAGTGGACAGATAATCCAGACCAAAACACAAGCTTTAAATGACACAAGAGACCAAATAGACTTAAATAATATTTATAGGACATTCCACCTGAAAGCAGAAGATTACACTTTCTTCCCAAGTGCTCATGGAATATTCTCAGGATAGATCACATCTTGGCTCACAAATAAAGCCTTGGTAAATTTAAGAAAATTGAAATCATGTCAAGAATCTTTTCCAACCACAATGCTAGGAGATTATAAATCAATTACAGGAAAATAACTGTAAAAATAAACACATGGAGGCTAAACAACACGTTACTAAAGAACCAAGAGATTGCTGAAGAAATCAAAGGGGAAATCAAAAAATACCTAGAAAAAAATGACAATGAAAACACCACGACCCAAAACCTATTGGATGCAGCCAAAGCAGTTCTAAGAGGGAAGTTTATAGCAATACAATCCTACCTCAAGAAACAAGAAAAACCTCAAATAAACAACCTAAACTTACACCTAAAGCAACTAGAGAAAGAAGAACAAATAAAACCCAAAGTTAGTAGAAGGAAAGAAATCATAAATGTAAGAGCAGAAATAACCAAAATACAAATGAAGAAAAGAATAGCAAAGATCAGTAAGACCAAAAGCTAGCTCTTTGAGAAGATAAACAAAATTGATAAACCTTTAGCCAGACTCATCAAGAAAAAAAAGAAGAGGACTCAAATCAATAAAATTAGGAGTGAAAAAGGAGAAGTTACAACTGACAACACAGAAATACAAAACATCATAAGAGAGTACTACAAGCATAAACTATATGCTAATAAAATGGACCACCTGGAAGAAATGGACAAATTCTTACAAAAATACAACCTTCGAAAACTGAACCAGGAAGAAATAGAAAATATGAACAGACCAATCATAAGGAATGAAGCTGAAACTGTGATTTAAAATCGTCCAACAAACAAAAGTCCAGGACCAGATGGCTTCACAGGTCAATTCATCAAACATTTAGAGAAGAGATAACACCTATCCTTCTCAAACTCTTCCAATAAATTGCAGAGGATGGAACACACCAGAATTCATTCGATGAGGCCACCATCACCCTGATACCAAAACCGGACAAAGATACCACAAATAAATAAAACTACAGGCCAATATCACTGATGAACATAGATGCAAAAATCCTCAACAAAATACTAGCAAACTGAATCCAACAACACATTAAAAGGATCATACACCATGATCAAGTGGGGTTTATCCCAGAGATGCAAGGATTCTTCAATATATGCAACTCAATCAATGTGATACACCATATTAACAAATTGAAGAATAAAAGCTATATGATCTCAGTAGATGCAGAAAAAGCTTTGGACAAAATTCAACACCAATTTATGATAAAAACTCTCCACAAAGTGGGCATAGCAGGAACCTACCTCAATATAATAGAGGCCATATATGACAAACCCACAGCAAACATTATTCTCAATGCTGAAAAACTGAAAGCATTTCCTCTAACATCAGGAAAAAGACAAGGGTGTCTCACCCCTTGTCTCACCACTCTTATTCAACATAATTTTGGAAGTTCTAGCCACAGCAGTCAGAGAAGAAAAAGAAATGAGGACTTCAAATTGGAAAAGAAGAAGTAAAAGTCTCAATGTTTGCAGATGATGAGATCCTATACATAAAAATTCCTACAGATGCCACCAGAAAACTACTAGAGCTAATCAATGATTTTAGTAACGTTGCAGGATACAAAATTAATACATAGAAATCTCTTTCATTCCTATACACTAACAACAAAAGATCAGAAAGAGAAATTAAGGAAACAATCCCATTTACCATTGCAACAAAAAGAATATATCAAAGTATTTAAGAATAAACCTACCTAAGGAGGCAAAAGACCTGTACACAAAAAACTATAAAATACTGACGAAAGAAATCAAAGACGACCCAAAGAGATGGAGAGATATACCATGTTCTTAGATTGAAAGAATCAATTTGTGAAAACGACTATGCTACCCAAAGCAGTCTACAGATTCACTACAATCCCTATCAAATTACCAACGGAATTTTTCACAGAACTAGAACAGAAAATTTTACAATTTGTATGGAAACACAACAGACCCCGAATAGCCAAAGTAATCTTCAGATAAAAAACCAGAGCTTGGTGAATCAGGCTCCCTGACTTCAGAATATATTACAAAGCTACAGTAATCAAGACAGTATGGTACTGGCACAGAAACAGAAATATAGATCAATGGAACAGGATAGAAAGCCCAGAGATAACCGCAAACACCTTTGGTCACCTCATCTATGACAAAGGAGGTAAAAATATACAATGGAGAAAAGACAGTCTCTTCAATAAGTGGTGCTGGAAAAACTGGACAGCTACATGTAGAAGAATGATATTGGAACACTCCCTAACACCATACACAAAAATAAACTCAAAATGGATTAAAGACCTAAATCTAAGGCCAGACACTATAAAACTCTTTGAGGAACACATAGGCAGAACACTCTTTGACATAAATCATAGCAGGATCTTTTTGACCCACCTCCTACAGTAATGAAAATAAAAATTAAAATAAACACATGGGACCTAATTAAACTTAAAAGCTCTTGTACAGCAAAGGAAACCATAAACAAGATGAAAAGGCAACCCTCAGAATGGGAGAAAATACTTGCAAACAAAGCAACTGACAAAGGATTAATCTCCAAATTATATAAGCATCTCATGCAGCTCAATATCAAAGAAACAAACAATCCAATCAAAAAGTGGGTGGAAGACCTAAATAGACATTTCTCCAAAAAAGACATACAGATGGTCAAGATGTACATGAAAAGATGCTCAACATCACTAATTAGTAGAGAAATGCAAATCAAAACTACAATGAGGTATCACCTCACACTGGTCAGAATGGCCATCATCAAAAAGTCTAAAAATAAGAAATGCTGGAGAGGGTGTGAGCCCTCTTACTGTTGGTGGGAATGTAAATTGATACAACCACTATGGAAAACAGTATGGAGGTTCCTTAAAAATCTATAAATAGAACAACCATATGAACCAGCAATCCCAATACTGGGCATGTACCCTGAGAAAACCATAATTCAAAAAGACTCATGCACCCCAATGTTCATAGCAGCACTATTTACAATAGCCAGGACATGGAAGCAACCTAAATGTCCATCAACAGAGGAGTGGATAAGGAAGGTATGGTATATATGTAGAATGGAATATTACTCAGCCATAAAAAGGAACAAATTTGGGTCATTTTTAGAGACGTGGGTGGACCTAGAGAGTATCATACAGAGTGAAGTAAGTCAGAAAGAGAAAAACAAATATCATATATTAACGCATATATGGAGAATCTAGAAAAATGGTATAAATGACCTTATTTGCCAGGGAGAAATAGAGATACAGACATAGAGAAAAAAATGTATGAATACCAAGGGGGAAAGTGGTGGGGTGAGAAGAATTGGGAGATTGGGATTGACACATATACACTACTCATACGATGTATAAAATAGACAGCTGATGGGAACATACTGTATAGCACAGGAAACTCTACTTAATGCCCTGTCATGTCCTAAATGGGAGGGAAAGCCAAAAGGGAGGGGATATATGTATGGCTAATTCATTTTGCTGTGCAGTAGAAGCTAACACAACATTGTAAAGCAACTATACAACAATAAAAATTAATTTAAAAAAATTTAAAAAGAGGAAAGATCTCAAATCAATAAACTAACTTCCTACCTCAAGAAACTAATAAGAAGAGCAAAATAACCCAAAGCGAGGAGAAGGAAGGAAGCAATAAGGATTAGAGCAGAAATCTATAAAATTGAATTTAGGAAAACAATAAAGATTATCTATAAAACAAAATGTTGGTTCATTGAACAAAATTAATAAAATTGATAGGGCTTCCCTGGTGGCACAGTGGTTGAGAGTCTGCCTGCCGATGCAGGGGACACGGGTTCATGCCCGGGTCCGGGAAGATCCCATATGCCATGGAGCGGCTGGGCCCGTGAGCCATGGCCACTGAGCCTGTGCGTCTGGAGCCTGTGCTCCACAACGGGAGAGGCCACAACAGTGAGAGGCCCACGTACCACAAAAAATAAATAAATAAATAAAAATAAAATAAAATTGATAAACCTTTATGTAGACTGATGAGAAAACAACCCCATAAACCACCAATATCAGGAATAAAACAGGATATCATCATAGGTCCTGCAGCCATTTAAAGGATAGTAAGAGAATACTACAAATATTTTTTAACACTCATAAATTTGACAGCTTAAAAGAGGTGGAAAAATTCCTCAAAAACCACACATTACCAAACCTCAATCAAGATGTAATTGATAATCTGAACAGTCCTAAGGCAGAAATAGAACCTCAACCTAAACCTCACACCTTATACAAAAATTAGAGGGCTTCCCTGGTGGCACGGTGGTTAAGAATCTGCCTGCCAATGCAGGGGACACAGGTTCAAACCCTGGTCCTGGAAGATCCCACATGCCACAGAACAACTACAAGCATGCACCACAACTACTGAGCCTGTGCTCTAGAGCCCACGAGCCACAACTACTGAGCCTGTGTGCGACAACTACTGAAGCCCATGCCCCTAGAGCCCATGCTCTGCAACAAGAGAAGCTCCCACTATGAGAAGCCCATGCAGCGCAATGAAGAGTAGCCCCTGCTCACTGCAACCAGAGAAGAGCCTGCACGCAGCAGCAAAGACACAACGTGGCCAAAAATAAAAAAAATAATTTTTTAAAAATTAATTGCAAATGGATCATGTACTTAAATGTAGATTTTAAACTATAAAATCTTCAGGAAAAAGACAGCTGAAGATCTTCAGGATCTAGAGCTAGGTATATAGTGCTTAGATTTGACACTAAAAGCATGATATATAGAAGGAAAAAAAAAGATAATTTGGACCTCATCAGAATTTAAAATTTTCCTCTGTCATACAACACATGAAGAGGATGTGGTGCTACAGACTGGGAGAAAATATTTGCAAGCTACATATTTGACAAAGGACTGGTATCTAGAATACATAGAAAAAGAACTCTCAAAACTCAACAGGAAAAAAAAAATTTTAAGTCTAATCTGGCATGTAAGGAGCTTGAAAGTTATCACCCATCCTCATAAGGAAAAAGCTAAACAAACAAAACCAAGAACTCTTCTCAGATTCATCAAAGAGTGGAGATTACAGAGAAAACTGCTGCACAAAAATTAGAATGACAGACAGGTGGATACAGAGAATCACTTCTTACCAGAGCAGAAGCCTCTGTGGGAACCAGTCCTGAATAAGAATGCTTAACCTATAGTTGATGGACTGCTGAGGACTCAGGGCAGATGACAGCGAGAGTTAAGAGCTCCAGGGTACCCAGACTTGAGAGACTTTTGCCAGTTTTACCTCCAAGAGCCCTACCAGGCTCTCACAGTGAAGATCAGAAAAGATCCCCTAAAGCTCTCATCAAGGAGAGGAGAAAAGTAGCCATTATGAAATATGCCCAGAGCATTCTGTTCTCTTCCTGTTAAAGGCCTGTCCTCACGGAAAACTATTTTACCAGAGCCTAACAGAGAGGAAAGGTTATACTCAACTCCAGCCCACTCTAGACTTCCATGTGGAGGAAGGGAAATACCTAACTTCAGCACCCATAGTCATCCCGTCTCACCTGAGGGAGATTAAAAAACAAAAAAAACTGAGCATCTTAGTCATCAGAAATGTTTCTTTTTCAATTTTTTGTACAGTGTTAGGAAGTGTTCTAATTTCATTCTTTACACATAGCTGTCCAGTTTTCCCAGCACCACTTATTGAGGAGACTGTCTTTTCTCCATTGTATATTTTTGCCTCCTTTGTCAAAGATAAAGTGACCATATGTGTGTGGGTTTATCTCTGGGCTTTCTATCCTGTTCCATTGATCTATATTTCTGTTTCTGTGCCAGTACCATACTGTCTTGATTACTGTAGCTTTGTAGAATAGTCTGAAGTCTGGGAGCTTGATTCCTCCAGCTCCATTTTTCTTTCTCAATATTGCTTTGGCTATTCTGGGTCTCTTCTGTTTCCATACAAATTGTGAAAATTTTTGTTCTACTTCTGTGAAGAATGCCATTGGTAGTTTTATAGGGATTGTATTGAATCTGTAGATTGCTTTGGGTAGTATAGTCATATTCACAATCTTGATTCTTCCAATCCAAGAACATGGTCCAGACACTATACAACTCTTAGAATAAAACATAGGCAGAACACTCTTTGATATAAATCGCAGCAAGATCCTTGTTGACCCACCTCCTAGAGTAATGGAAATAAAAACAAAAGTAAATAGGACCTAATGAAAGTTAAAAGCTTTTGCACAATAAAGGAAACCATAAACAAGACGAAAAGACAACCCTCAGAATGGGAGACGATATTTGCAAATGCAGCAACTGACAAAGGATTAATCTCCAAAATATACAAAGAGCTCTGAAGCTCAATATCCAAAAAAAACAAACAACCCAATCCAAAAATGGATGGAAGGCCGAAATAGACATTTCTCTAGGGAAGACATACAGATGGCCAGACAACACATGAAAAGATGCTCAACATCACTAATTATTAGAGAAATGCAAATCAAAACTATAATGAGTTTTCACCTCACACTGGTGAGAATGGTCATCATCAAAAAATCTACAGGGCTTCCCTGGTGGCACAGTGGTTGAGAATTTGCCTGTTAATGCAAGGGACACAGTTTCGAGCCCTGGTCTGGAAGGATCCCACATGCCATGGAGCAACTAGGCCCATAAACCACAACTACTAAACCTGCACGTCTGGAGCCTGGGCTCCGCAACAAGAGAGGCTGTGATAGTGAGGGGCCCGCACACAGCGATGAAGAGTGGCCCCCGCATGCCACAACTAGAGAAAGCCCTCGCACAGAAACAAAGACGCAATACAGCAAAAATAAATCAATTAATTAATAAACTCCTACCCCGAACATCAAAAAAAAATCTACAAACAATAAATGCTGGAGAAGGTGTGTAGTAAAGGGAACCCTCTTACACTGTTGGTGGGAATGTAAATTGATACAGCCACTTTGGAGAACAGTATGGAGGTTCCTTAAAAAGCTAAAAATAGAACTACGATATGACACAGCAATCCCACTATTGGGCATATACTCTGAGAAAACCATAATTCAAAAAGATAGAGAGGAACAAAGATGGTGGAGTAGAAGGATGTGCTCACATTCCCTGTTAGGAGAACACCAGAATCACAACTAACTGCTGGACAACCATCGACAGGAAGACACTGGAACTCACCAAAAAAGATACCCCACATCCAAAGACAAAGGAGAAGCCACAATGAGATGGTAGGAGGGGCACAATCACAGTAAAATCAAATCCCATTACTGCTGCATGGGTGACTCACAGACTGGAGAACACTTATACCACAGAAGTCCACCCACTGGAGTGAAGGTTCTGAGCCCCATGTCAGGCTTCCTAACCCGGGGGCCCGGAACAGGAGGAGGAATTCCTAGAGAATCAGACTTGGAAGCCTAGTGGGAATTTATTGCAGGACTTTGACAGGACTGGGGGAAACAGAGACTCCACTCTTGGAGGGCACACACAAAGTACTGTGTGCATCGGGAACCAGGGCAAGGAGCAGTGACCCCAGAGGAGACTGAACCAGACCTACCTGCTAGTGCTGGAGGGTCTCCTGCAGGGGCAGGGCATGGCTGTGACTCACCATGGGGACAAGTAAACTGGCAGCAGAAGTTCTGGGATGTACTCCTTGGCATGAGCCCTCCCAGAGTCTGCCATTAGCCCCATCAAAGAGCCCAGGGAGGCTCCAGTGTTGGGTTGCCTCAGGCCAAACAACCAACAGGAAGGGAACACAGCATCACCCATCAACAGTCAAGTAGATTAAAGTTTTACTGAGCTCTGCCCACCAGAGCAACAGTCAGCTGTACCCACCACCAGTCCTTCCCATCAAGCCTCTTAGATAGCCTCATCCACCAGAGGGTAGACAGCAGATGCAAGAAGAACTACAATCCTGCAGCCTGTGGAATAAAAACCACAGTCACAGAAATATAGACAAGATGAAAAGGCAGAGGGCTATGTACCAGATGAAGGAACAAGATAAAACCACAAGAAAACAACTAAATGAAGTGAAGACAGGCAACCTCCCAGAAAAAGAATTCAGAATAATGATAGTGAAGATGATCCAGGACCTCAGAAGAGGAATGGAGGCAAAGATCAAGAAGATGCAGGAAATGTTTAACAAAGACCTAAAAGAATTAAAGAACAAACAAACAGAGATGAACAATACAATAACTGAAATGAAAATTACATTAGAAGGAATCAGTAGCAGAATAACTGAGACAGAAGAATGGATAAGTGACCTGGAAGGCAGAGTGGTGGAATTCACTGCTGCAGAACAGAATAAACAAAGAAGAATGAAAAGAAATGAAGACAGCTTAGGAGACCTCTGGGACAACATTAAACAAAACAACATTCGCACTATAGGGGTCCCAGAAGGAGAAGAGAGAGACAAAGGACCAGAGAAAATATTTGAAGAGATTATAGTCAAAAAGTTCCCTAACATGGGAAAGGAAATATCCACCCAACTCCAGGAAGCACAGTGAGTCCCATAAAGGATAAGCCAAAGGAGAAACATGCCGAGACACATAGTAATCAAATTGGCAAAAATTAAAGACAAAGAAAAATTACTGAAAGCAGCAAGGGAAAAATGAAAAACGCCATACAAGGGAAATTCCATAAGGTTAACAGCTGACTTCTCAGCAGAAACTCTACAAGTCACAAGGGAGCGGCAAGACATACTTAAAGTGATGAGGGGAAGAACCTACAACCAAGATTACTCTACCGGCAAGGATCTCATTCAGATTCGATGGAGAAATCAAAAGCTTTACAGACAAGCAAAAGCTAAGAGAATTCAGCACCACCAAACCAGCTCTACAGAAAATGCTAAAGGAACTTCTCTAAGTGGGAAACACAAGAGAAGAAAAGGAATTACAAAAGCAAACCCAAAACAATTAAGAAAATGGTCACAGGAACATTACCTTAAATGTGAATGGATTAAATGCTCCAACCAAAAGAAATAGGCTTGCTGAATAGATACAAAAACAAGACCCATATATATGCTGTCTACAAGAGACCCACTTCAGACCTAGGGACACATACAGACTGAAAGTGAGGGGATGGAAAAAGATATTCCATGCAAATGGAAATCAAAAGGAAGCTGGAGTAGCAATTCCCATATCATACAAAATAGACTTTAAAACAAAGACTATTACAAGAGACAAAGAGGGACACTACATAATGCTTAAGGGATCACACCAAGAAGAAGATATAACAATTATAAATATATATGCAGCCAACATAGGAGGACCTCAATACATAAGGCAACTGCTAACAGCTATAAAAGAGGAAATCAACAGTAACACAATAATAGTGGGAGACTTTAACACCTCACTTACACCAATGGACAGATCATCTAAAATGAAAATAAATAAGGAAACAGAAGCTTTAAATTACACAATGGACCAGATAGATTTAATTGATATTTATAGGATATTCCATCCAAAAAGAGCAGATTACACTTTCTTCTCAAGTGCACATGGAACATTCTCCAGGATAGATCACATCTTGTGTCACAAATCAAGCCTCAGTAAATTTAAGAAAATTGAAATCATATCAAGCATCTTTTCTGACCACAACGCTATGACATTAGAAATGAATTACAGGGAAAAAAATGAAAAAACCACAAACACCTGGAGGCTAAACAATATGTTACTAAATAACCAAGAGATCACTGAAGAAATCAAAGAGGAAATCAAAAAATACCTAGAGACAAATAACAGTGAAAACACGATGATCCAAAACCTATGGGATGCAGCAAAAGCAGGTCTAAGAGGGAAGTTTATAGCTATACAAGCCTACCTCAAGAAACAAGAAAAATCTCAAGTAAATAATCTAACCTTACACCTAAAGGAACTAGAGAAAGAAGAACAAACAAAACCCAAAGTTAGCAGATGGAAAGAAATCATAAAGATCAGAACAGAAATAAATGAAATAGAAACAAAGAAAACAATAGCAACGATCAATAAAAATAAAAGCTGGTTCTTTGAGAAGATAAACAAAGTTGATAAACCATTAGCCAGACTCATCGAGAAAAAGAGGGAGAGTACTCAAATAAATAAAATTAGAAATGAAAAAGGAGAAGTTACAACAGACACTGCAGAAATACGAAGTATCCTAAGAGACTACAACCAGCAACTCTATGCCAATAAAATGGACAACCTGGAAGAAATGGACAAATTCTTAGAAAGATATAACCTTCTAAAATGGAACAAGGAAGAAATAGAAAATATGAACAGACCAATCACAAGTAATGAAATTAAAACTGTGATTAAAATTTTCCAAGAAACAAAAGTCCAGGACCAGATGGCTTCACAGGTGAATTCTATCAAACACTTAGAGAAGAGCTAACAACCATCCTTCTCAAACTCTTCCAAAAAATTGCAGAGGGAGGAACACTCCCAAACTCATTCTATGAGGTCACCATTACCCTGATCCCAAAACCAGTCAAAGATACTACAAAAAATGAAAATTACAGACTAATATCACTGATGAATATAGATGCAAAAGTCCTCAACAAAATACTAGCAAACAGAATCGAACAACACATTAAAAGGATCATACACCATGATCAAGAGAGATTTATCCCAGGGATGCAAGGATTTTTCAATATACACAAATCAATCAATGTGATACACCATATTAACAAATTGAAGGAGAAAAACCATATGATCATCTCAATAGTTGCAGAAAAAAGCTTTTGACAAAAATCAACACTCATTTATGATAAAAACTCTCCAGAAAGTGGGCATAGTGGGAACCTACGTCAACATAATAAAGGCCATATACAACAAACCCACAGCAAACATCATTCTGAATGGTGAAAAACTTAAAGCATTCCCTCTAAGATCAAGAACGAGAAAAGGATGTCCACTCTCACCACTATTATTCAACATAGTTTTGGAAGTCCTAGCCATCGCAATCAGAGAAGAAAAAGAAATAAAAGAAATTGGAAATTGGAAAAGAAGTAAAACTGTCACTGTTTGCAGATGACATGATACTGTACATAGAGAATCCTAAAAATACCACCAGAAAACTCCAAGAGTTAATCAATGAATTTGGTAAAGTTGCAGGATACAAAATTAATGCACAGAAGTCTCTTGCATTCCTATACACTAATGATGAAAAACCTGAAAGAGAAATTATGCAAACACTCCCATTTACCGTTGTGACAAAGAGAATAAAATACCTAGGAATAAACCTACCTAGGGAGACAAAAGACCTCTATGCAGAAAACTATAAGACACTGATGAAAGAAATTTAAGATGATACCAACAGATGGAGGAATATACCATGTTCTTGGATTGGAAGAATCAATATTGTGAAAATGACTATGCTACCCAAAGCAATCTACAGATTGAAATCAATCCTTATCAAATTACCAATGGCATTCTTTTAATTTTTTTGGCGGTATGCGGGCCTCTCCCCGCTGTGGCCTCTCCCATTGTGGAGCACAGGCTCCGGACACGCAGGCCCAGCGGCCATGGCCCACGGGCCCAGCTGCTCCACAGAATGTGGGATCCTCCCAGACTGGGGCACGAACCTATGTCCCCTGCATTGGCAGGTGGACCCTCAACCACTGAGCTACCAGGGAAGCCCTCAATGGCATTTTTTACGGAACTAGAACAAGACATCTTAAAATTTGTTTGGAGACACAGAAGACCATTAATAGCCAAAGCAGTCTTGAAGAAAAAAAAACGGAGCTGGAGGAATCAGACTTCCTGACTTCAGACTATACTACAAAGCTACAGTAATCAAGACAACATGGTACTGGCACAAAAACAGAAACATAGATTAATGGAACAAGATAGAAAGCCCAGAGATAAACCCACACACCTATGGTCAACTAATCTATTACAAAAGAAGCAAAGATATACAATGGAGAAAAAACAGTCTCTTCAATAAGTGGTGCTGGGAAAACTGGACAGCTACATGTAAAAGAATTAAATTAGAACACTCCCTAACACCATACACAAAAATAAACTCAAAATGGATTAGAGACCTAAATGTAAGACTGGACACTATAAAACTCTTAGTGGAAAACATAGGCAGAACACTCTTTGACATAAACCACAGCAAGATCTTTTTTGATCCCCTTCCTAGAGTAATGGAAATAAAAACAAAAATAAACAAATGGGACTGAATGAAATTTCAAAGCTTTTGCACAGCAATAGAAACCATAAACAAGATGAAAAGACAACCCTGAGAATGGGAGAAAACATTTGCAAACAAATCAATGGACAAAGGATTAATCTCCAAAATATATAAACAGCTCATGCAGCTCAATATTACAGAAACAAACAACCCAATCCAAAAATGGGCAGAAGACCTAAATAGACATTTCTCCAAAGACATACAGATGGCCAACAAGCACATGGAAAGCTGCTCATCATCACTAATTATTAGAGAAATGCAAATCAAAACTACAATGAGGTATCACCTCACACCAGTTAGAATGGGCATCATCAGAAAATCTAGAAACAACAAATGCTGGAGAGGGTGTGGAGAAAAGGGAACCCTCTTCCACTGTGGTGGGAATGTAAATTGATACAGCCACTATGGAGAACAGTATGGAGGTTCCTTAAAAAACTAAAAATAGAATTACCATTTGACCCAGCAATCCCACTACTGGGCATATACCCTGAGAAAACCATAATTCAAAAAGACACATGCACCCCAATGTTCACTTCAGCACTATTTACAATAGCCAGGTCATGAAAGCAACCTAAATGCCCATCAACAGACAAATGGATAAAGAAGAAGTGCTACATATATACAATGGAATATTACTCAGCCATAAAAAGGAACAAAATTGAGTCATTTGTTGAGACGTGGATGGATCTAAAGACTGTCATACAGAGTGAAGTAAGTCAGAAAGAGAAAAACAAATATCGTATATTAACACCTCTATGTGGAACCTAGAAAAATGGTACAGATGAATCGATTTGCAGGGAAGAAGTTGAGGCACAGATGTAGAGAACAAATGTATGGACACCAAGGAGGGAAAACTGTCATGGAGTGGGGATGATGGTGTGCTGCATTGGGCGATTGGGATTGACATGTATACACTGATGTGTATAAAATTGATGACTAATAAGAACCGGCAGTATAGAAAAACAAACAACAAAAACCAACTAATACTAAACTTTCTTTGGGTTATTTGTATGGAAATATGTTAATATAAATGTTTCAGACATTACATGAAATTTCTAAAAATCTTATATGTTCTGGTATAATGTTATAAGTCATATCTAGTTATTACTTTAAAATGTATATCTCAGAAATTATGAAATTTCCTTGTCAGTTGCATTATTATGAACTTTTGTCAAATCTTTAACCGTGGTCATTTTTAAGTCTTTTGTCATTTACAGACAGTTCTGGGTATACTCTGATTCTTTTGCAAAAATGTTCCTATAAAAGGGTTTCATCTTTAAGGAATTCATGGAAAAGACTCTGACAAGTCCAGGTTTCTGGTAACTGACCATACTGCTGAACTGAATGAATTAGCATTTTCAGAACTCTAATGGAAAACTGATGAATTCATAAAAGTGCTAACAAAAGATCAAGATAAAAAAAAATTAAATACATGGGACTTAGTGAACTGATGAGGATGATTATAATTTTTGTGACTTTCTGTTTGAATAAAAAAAAATCACACAAGGGCTTAGAGACAAAAAATATACAAATCAATTTTCACTGCAAAGTAAAGGAGCTGTTACAGTGGAGGATTACTGGACTGAATGTCAATATTATGACAGAGTATGAGTGTGTTTTGTGTTTGGTAATTGCAATCTTTGTTGCTTTTGTTGTGGCCATCCACTTACAATGCTTGGTGTCAGTTTTTTTTATCTCTTGTAAAAATAAAATACAGTGTGTGTGTGTGTGAAAAAAAAAAAGATACATGTACACCAATGTTCGTTCCAGCTTTATTTATAATAGCCATGACATGGAAGCAACCTAAATGTCCATCAACAGGTGAATGGATAAAGAAGATGTGGTACATATATACAATGGAATATTACTCAGCCATTAAAAGGAATGAAATTGGGTCATTTGTAGTGATGTGGATGAACTTAGAGAGTGTCTTACAGAGAGAAGTAAGTCTGAAAGAGAAAAACAAATATCATATATTAACACATATATATGGAATCTAGAAAAATGTTACTGATGAACCTATTTTCAGGGCAGGAAAAGAGATACAGACACAGAGAATGAACTTGTGGACACAGTGGGGGGAAGGAGAGGGTGGGACGAATTGAGAGAATAGCATTAACATACACACTACCATGCATAAAATAGATAACTAGTGGGAAGCTGCTGTACAGCACAGGGAGCTCAGCTCAGTGCTCTGTGATGACCTAGAGGGGTGGGATGTGGGGGGAGGTGGGAGGGAGGCTCAAGAGGGAAGGGATATATGTATACATATAACTGATTCACTTTGCTCTACAGAAGAAACTAACAAAACATTGTAAAGCAATTATACTCCAAGAAAAAAAATAGTCTTTATTTTGCAAGAAATATTTCTTTTTCAAAATCCTGGAGGTCAGGAGCATGGAGACTCTCTGCCTCAAAGTCCTCAATTGTAAAATGGAGATATCTGCTCTACTTGAAGGGCAGAAAGCAATTACTAACTCATTCCACAAATACATATTGATCATTCACTCTGCACCAGGTGCTGTCCTGGCTGCATAGAGCAGTGAACCAGCAGGGCACATGGAAAAACTCCCTGCGCTCCTGGAGTTTACATTCTAGTGGGGGGAAGGCAGAAAACAGATAAGACAAATAAGTAAATATTTAGTGTGTTAGATGATGGTAAATGCCCAGGAGAAAAATAAAGCAGGGTAGGGAGATGGAAGTAGCAGGAGCAGAGGGGTGATAGTGAAGTTTAGACCAGGTGTCCAGGAAAGTCTCTCTGAGAAGGACCACTTAAGTGGAATTGAAGGAACTGAGGGGAGGCAGGTGGTAAGTTTGTGGGTATCTAGGGCAGGAGCTTTCCTGGCAATGTGATGACTGGGAAAACTGTCAGAAAATTTAAAACACTGTGTGTGTGCAGGAGAGGGAAAATTAATCTGATGTCTTAGATATTTTGTGGTCTTTTTCCTTGTTTTCTCTAGATTTTGTCAAAAGATTAAGAATATTATCTAAAATCAGAGCCATTTAATGGGACCCAAGAAATCAAAAGGCCAACCTCAAATGACCCCCAGAGAGGCCACACCTGGCACAGGTTCCATAGCAGGAAGTGGCAGGTGTTTCTCTGTGTCTCCCATGGTCCACATTCATCCCTGGCATTTGCCTACCTGAGAAGCTGCTCATTCGAGACTTGCTTAGAACACACAAATGGGTTAAGCCAAGTCCAGGTTGTGATTAGCTTCCCTAAGACATTTCTCAAATGCCAAACTGTTAGCTGAGCATCTGTCCCTGTTCAGCTCTGGTTTCCATCCTCTTGGTTGCAAGCACAGTGCGTTGTTCCTTCACCTCTCTCCCATCTGTGATGTGTTCCATTCAAGGACACCTACTGATACCACGTGTACACTCAGAGCTGTGGCAGTGGACAAAGCAACACTTGGTCCTGTAAGAGGGGGACACACAAACAGAGCCCATCTCAGTCGGGCTGGGTCTGAGAGGTGATCTGACCTACTGCTCTAACCTTCCCTCCACGTGGTGTGAAATGCAGGTTATGGGCTATGCACAAAGTCAAAGGAGCTGGTTTCAGTCAAAACAGCTCTTGGCCCCATGTGGTACCAGTGTAAACAACTGGTTGTTTTGGTGTCACATAGACAAAGCAGCTCTTTGATGGACTGGTTTTTCACTTTTCACCCAGCTCAAGTTGGCATGAGTCTAGGGTGCTGCCTGCCAAGTATGTGGGCAGGTTGCGGTCTCATACGTGTTGCTGTTGTGGTGCTGGCAGCAACCCTATTTTCCCACTGTCCTCTCAGGTGCTTGGTCTGGAGTTGGGGGCAACAGAAGGGAGCTAAGTTTGGGAAGATGATAACTAGGATAGGGCTGAGTGTGTCAGTTCCCTAACCTGAAAATGTTTCAGATGTTTCCCAAGTTTACCCTCTTGTCCAGAGTAGGATTTACCGGGACTTTGACATTCACCCCAGCCTGTGACTGTGTGTGACTGATCAGGCTACAACAAAGGCTTTCTTGGAATCTAAGGTTAAGAAAGATGAAGGGCCAGTGCCGCCTGTCTGTCTGCAATGGGCATATTACATAATAATAGCTCTCTCTGATCTTTCTTTTGCCTGTTCTTGCTTTCTCCACTTCTTCCTTTCAGCTTTGTAATGTGACCCCCAGCCGCTGGCTTATCTTTGCTGCCTCCCTTGACCTTCCAACTCTCCTCTGTCAGATCCACACAGAGAACAGAGACCACTCCTGCTTTGAAGCCTTGAGGATCATGCCACGTCCCTTAACACCCTCTGTTTGCTGGATTCATTGTTTAGTGATGCTGTAGCCAGGTGAGGACCATTTATCTTGCCTTCATTTCCTCCCTCTCCCAATTTAGTCTCAGGTGACTTAGGCAGGTCACATGCCCTGGTAAGCCCTGGAGGTCCCATCTCGGAGCGGGGAAAGGGCCTAGATTTGAAATTTTGGTCTGGAGTTTTTCCACTGCTCCATAAATTCAGGAGATGAAAAACAAGACTGTAGACTTTCTTAGACAGCTTTATGCTTTAAGCATCTTCTAGAGGAAGATAACAAAGACTGACCCCTGTGCTATCAGGCCCAGACCAGAAGAGACAGCATTTTCCATCTTTGGGGAAGATTCCAGGGTTACCACAGTCTGGTGGACCCCAGGTTTGGCCAGTGGGTGGCCACCTGAGGAGCTCTGGTGTGTATGTCCCAGCTCAGCACTTCTGGGTCTAAGGAGCCCTAAGCCACCAGCTCAGCAGGCGTGTAATGAGGGTGTTTTCCAAGTATCCCAAGCTTGGAAATAGATCATTACCGTCACAAATTGACAGATTACTTCATAAAGAGATTCCCTGCCTGCTTCCTTTGCTCCTTCTAAGAAGGAAAGCTGTGCCTTGAAGAAAAAAAAAAAATTCCCTCTATGTAGCTTTTCTGAAAGACACTAACTGCAACGAGCAGGAATTCCCTGTCAGGGTCCCCATCTGCCTGGGCCCCTCAGAGGCAGGAATGGAGATACCCATATAATTTCAACATTTAAAAAGCCAATTATAAAAATGCACGGGCTAATGGCAACAACAGCAGCAGCATCCTTTACTTTTAGTTGTAATTCATGAACTTAGTATGTTAACTTAAGGGGAAATAAGGTCTGTCTCCTGAAAAAATAATTACCTACAATCACATAAATGAGATTTTCTTTTGGTGGAAAAGTATGTGAAAAATTGAGATGTGCAGGCAGAAAACAATGAGAGGAGACATTAGAGGTGAAAAGGCAAAATGACATGCCAGCCGCTCGGGGTTTGCCCCATGGGAATCTCCATTATTTGTCAGCCTCTCAAGCCCTCTCATGACCCTCCTATTGCAGAGCACAGCACAGCCCCATGGGACTAACAGATCTCAAGGACTTTTCCTGGAAATGCAAAGAAGAGATGAGATGCGTTTGAGTTTTTCAATCTTTCCTTCCTGCCTGTCCCCTAAGAAAGATGTTCTTGAGCAATGAGGTGCTCAGGAGTGAGGGCTGGGTGGAGAGGAAGGATAAGATAACACAAGCAGGGTAATGGATGATGGGAGGGTTGAGGATAATAATAGTAGTAATTATTGATATTGATATTATAATACTCATGACCACCTGTGGAGTACTTTATGGCTTTCAGACTTTATTCAAATTCCACTATTCAAAGCCCACTATGATGTCATGAGCAAGCATGATTATCCCCATTTTGCAGATGAATAAGTTGGTTACTCAATTAGTAAATTGCTGAGCCAGGGCTTGAACCCAGATCTCCTTATTACTCACTAACCTGGTGCCTTTTCAAAGCAGCAAGCTGTGGGGCTGTTGTACCCTTAGTAGGTGAAGGGTCTATATCTCCCACCCACTCCCAATTATCCAAGACTCTTTCTGGGCTCCTAGACATACCATGTCTCATGGCTAAAAACAACCTCTCACATGAAAATTAAACCACCCTGCACTAACGATAAAAGAAAAAAATTGATATCAAAATTAAACCACTCTCCTCATCAAAAGAAATGGTAAAGGAAATTAATATATAGTCCATAGACTTGGAAAAAATATATACAGCACATATCTTACAAATCCAGAATATATAAAGAAATCCTACAAATCAAGAATAAAAAGGCAAGTAATTCAATTTATAAAATGGGCAAAAGATTTGAAAAGATACTTCACCAAAAGAGATATAAAAATGGCCAAAATGCATGTGAGAAAGCACTCATCCTCATTAGTCATAAGAAAATGCTAATGAAAACTACAACGAGGTAACACTACAGACCCACTAGAATGGATAAAATTTAAATGACTGACAGCACTAAAGGATGTGGAGCAACTGAATGCACATACATTACTAGGGCATATATAAATGGCTCATTCACTTTGAAACTGTTAGCCAATTTCTCATAAGGTTAAAATACATTCACTGTTTTTCACTACCTAACAGGAGTTGCAACTTTTATTGCAGCTTTTATTCATAATAGCCAAAAACTTTAAACAACACATTGATGGGAGAATGGATAATATATATGACCTACTCATGAAATGGAATACTATTCATCATTAAAAAGGAATAACCTACTGATATGTACAACAATATGATAAAATTTCAAACACGTTATGTTGAACAAAAGAGGACACACACAAACATGCCTATTCTGTGATTCCAGTTGTATGGAGTCCAAGAAGAGAAAATACGAGCTGATAGTGATAGAAGTCAGAAAGTGGGCAGGAGGGTGGTGGAGTTGATTGCAAAGTGGCACAAAGGAAATTTGGGAGCTAATGGAAATGTTCTCTCACTTTGAGTAGTGGTTACACAGGTGTCTAAAACTATCAAAACTCTTCTAATTGAATTCTTAAGACCTATGTATTTTATTGTACATTAATTTGATCTCAATAACTTTGTTTTAATGGACCTCATTGGGTTAGCTACAGGGTTACGGCCTTGCTTTTTGGAGGCCACTTTCCCTCTGACTGAAACGTGAGATCTGCGTAATGAACTCCCCGAGTAGCCTGGCCCTGAGAGGTAAAGACAAAGGAGAGTTTCAGCAAAACAACTTCAACCATTCTGCATAGTGGTGCTGAGAAGGCTGTGTCTCTCACCCACACCCCAGGAGTATACTGACCCCTTATTTATTATCTTCATCTGTTAAAACTCAAAGGGGGAATACCAGAGGTGCCTGCCAGTCATCTCCCTCTGTTGTCCAAAAAGGGACAAGGCACAACTCTCTGCAGACTGCAGCTTGTTTAACAGGCCCAGGGTCACCGTCATGCTGGGCAGGGAGAGGTGCCTCCTTGTTGGCACAGAAGTGAGCTCCAGTGACAGACTCACTCCTAATTTTAGGATTCACTTGACCTCACACAGAGCTTGACTTTAAAGCTTTGGGAAGGGGTGATAAAGACAGGGCCTCAGGCCATACCTATATTCTTCTAGACCTAGGATGCCTGGATTCCCCATGGAGGCATAGTCTGATGCTGTCTAAACAACCCCTAGGGTCAAAGATTTCCCATCCCAGGGAGATCAGAGTATCAGGGGGTTTGGAAGCCAGTCATATGAGGGACAGTTACAAACGTCATCACTTGCCTTTACTGAGGCGAGAGTGTGGAAGGCACCACAACCATTCGAATATTTGAAGGGCTATCTAAAGGAAGAACAAATAGGCTTTATTTATTCCAAACCGCAAAACTTCAACCAATGTATAGACGTCACAAGAGGCTGGATTTTAATGCAACGTGAAAAGGACCTTTGCAACAGCCAAAGCTGCTTAGCATTCTATTCACATGTCCATTCATTCAGCCTGTGTTGTGTACACACCAGGACAGATGCAGACTTGGTCCTGAAGAATGTTCACTGCAGGACAGAGACAAGATGTGACTGTAAATAACTCATTCACAAGGCAGCCAGAGATGAGTGCAAGTGAGAGGGTCACTCAGGAGAGGGAAGGATTACTTCCAGCCTCAGCTGGGTCCTCTGTGATTCTCACCATTCTACTCCTCCTCTTTCATCCATTCAATAAATAGTCATTGAGCCCTACTATGTATCAGACACTGTTCTAACTTCTGGGGATATAAAGTGAATAAGAACAACCTGTTGTCTGCATGGAGTTTATATCCCACTGAGGAAAGAGAGCCAAAATTCAGACAGATACTGTAGTAGGTCAGTTTGTGGCTGGTACTATAGCGAAAGAGGGTTGCTCGGGATCTTTATCACTCTCTTCAAGCAATCAAACAACCCCTCTTCTCTTCTTTCTGACTGCAATGACCACCTACCTCACTGAGAAAATTGTGGCGTCAGACCCCTCCCTGCACATCCCAACCTCTATCACCTCTCCCCACCTTAACCAATTACTTTCTGATTCAGAGGAAAGGAATATTCTTTCTCCAAGACTGACCTCTCCATTTAATGCTCTCCCCCACCTCAGGGCCCTTGCTCCATCAGCTATGCCAACGCTCATGCTCTCTACCTTTTCTCTCCTCATTCATTAGCTTGTCCTTAACTCACAGACTTGTTCATTTCTCAGAGTCCTTGGTGACCCCCAAATGGCAAGTAGGTGTTAGTCAAGAGCTATTTGGACAAATTGGTAGCAGCTTCTTGAGCACAGTGGCAAGAGGAGTTCCCAGGATCGTGTGTGGATGCGCAAAAAAGATATACCTGAAGGGTAGTATGTGTGCCCATGGTCACAGGAAGAACCAGGTGTCCTGGGGCTCTTGATGAGTACTGCAGATCCTGTCCCACCCTGACTCTCTCTCAACCTTTGTTGCCAAACTTCTCAAAGGCTCATGTTATTCTTCTTGCCTTCACTGCTTCTCCTCTCTTTTTTTACCTCATCTGCCCCACCAAGCTTCTGTCTACTGACCTACTCCTGCAAAGATCACACAGTGAATACCTTACTGCAGTACAATACGTTTCCCTCTCGTGTTTGATAACTTGGCAGCATTAAATGTGAATGTTCCCAAGGTTATGTCTTCAGCCTTCTGTTAAACTTTCTGTCACTTCTTGGACAATCTCATCCATCCCATAGATTCAAATGTAACTTGTATTCTGGTAGCTTCTCCATTTGATCTCCTGCCCAGAACGCTCTCCTGAGCCACTGTTCACCTCTACTTGGATCTATTGCTAAGCCTCTCAAACTCTTGGTGTCCAAAATAGGACTCAATATCCTCTCTCCAAATGTCTCTTTCTCCTGAACGCCATTTTATAGCTTGTAGGATTGCTGATCTTGCAAGCACCCAAGCCAGATAGTTGAAGTGATATTTGAGTCTTCCTCTCCCTTCCCTTCTACATCAAATCCATCACAAACCCCTTTCTGTCAAGTCTACCTCAGCAATATCTCTTGAATCCATTACCTCCTCTTCACTCATTGCCACTTTCTTAATTCCAGCCCTCATCTCTCTCTCCTACTATTAAAATGACTTCCTATTTGTCCCCCTTTCTCTTCTTTATGTTAACTCTCATTTCAGTCCAGTTCCTCCTCCTGCCACTAGAATTCTTTCCTTAGAAGACAAACCTCAGCATGCTATTCCCTTAGTGAAAAATCTTCTGGAAACTGCAAATGTCTTATGAAAGCAGAATGGTCAAACAAACATACTGTGGAACACTACTCAGCAATGAAAAGAAATGAACTTCTTAAAAATTATTAAACATTATAATCTATTTACAGTTATTAAAAATATTGGCTATATTGGTCATATTCTAAATATTGGGTATATTCTATTGTACAACACATCCTTGCAGCCTATCTTACACCCAATAGTTTGTACCTCCCACTCCCCCACCCCTATATCACCCCTCACCTCCCACTGGTAACCACTATTTTGTTCTCCGTATCTGTGAGTCTGCTTCTTTTTTGTTATATTCACTAGTTTGTTTTAGTTTTTAGATTCCACATATAAGTGATATCATACAGTATTTGCCTTTCTCTGTCTGACTTATTTCACTTAGCGTAATGCCCTCCAAGTCCATACTTGTTGCTGCATATGACACTATTTCATATGTGTATACGTATGTGTGTGTGTGTGTATACCACATCTTTATCCATTCATCTGTTGATGGACACAAGTTGCTTCCATGTCTTGGCAATTGCTGTGAACATTGAGAGTGTATGTCTTTTTGAATTATTGTTTCTGTTTTTGTTTTGGATATATACCCTGGAGTGGAATAGCTGGATCATATGGTAGTTCTATTTTTAGTTTTTTGAGAAACCTCCATACTGTTTTCCCCGGTGGCTGCACCAATATACATTCCCACCAACAGTGTACAGGGTTCCCTTTTCTCCACATCCTCACCAACAAATGTTATTTTTGTTCTTTTTTTTTTTTTTTTTTTGCCGTACGCGGGCCTCTCACTGTTGTGGACTCTCCCGTTGCGGAGCACAGGCTCCGGATGCGCAGGCTCAGCGGCCATGGCTCACGGGCCCAGCCGCTCCGCGGCACGCGGGATCTTCCCAGACCAGGGCACGAACCCGTGTCCCCTGCATCGGCAGGCGGACTCTCAACCACTGCACCACCAAGGAAGCCCCTATTTTTGTTCTTTATGATGATAGTCTTTCTGACAGGTGTGAGGTGATATCTCATTGTGGTATTGATTTGCATTTCCCTGATGATTACCGATGTTGAGCATCTTTTTGTGTGCTTGTTGGCCATCTGCATTTCCTCTTTGGAAAAGTGTCTATTCAAGTCTTCTGCCCATTTTTTAATTGAGTATTTTTTTTATATTGAGTTGTATGAGCTGTTTATACATGTTGGCTATTAATCCTTTATTGGTCATATCATTTACAAATATTTTCTCAAATTCAGTAGGTTGTCTTTTCATTTCTTCAGTGGTTTCCTTTGCTGCACAAAAGCTTTTAATTTAAGCTTTTTTTAAATTTAATTAGGTCCCATTTGTTTATTTTTGCTTTTATTTCCTTTACTTTAGGAGACTGATCCAAAAAAGTATTGCTGTGATTTATGTCAAAGTGTGTTCTGCCTATGCTTTCCTCTAGGAGTTTTATAGTTTCTGGCCTTACATTTAGATCTTTAATCTATTTTGAGTTTATTTTTGTATATGGTATTATAGAGTGTTCTAATTTCATTCTTTTACATGTAGTTGTCCAGTTTTCCCAGCACCACTTACTGAAGAGACTGTCTTTTCTCCATTGTATAGTCTTGCCTCCTTTGTCATGGATTAATTGACCAAATTATTATTGACCAATAAATTATTAATTAATAATTAATTAATTATTTCTGGGCTCTCCTATTCTATTGATCTGTGTCTATTTTTGTGCCACTATCATATTGTTTTGATTACTATAGTATTGTAGGATAGTCTGAAGTCAGGGAACATGATTCCTCCAGCTGTGTTTTTCCTTCTCAAGGTTATTTTGACTATACAAGATCTTTTGTGTTTCCATACAAATGTTTAAATTATTTGTTCCAGTTCTGTAAAAAATTCTCTTCGTATTGTGATAGGGACTGCGTTGAGTCTGTAGATTGCCTTGAGTAGTATGGTCATTTTAACAATATTGATTCTTCCAATCCAAGAACATGGCATATCTTTTCATCTGTTTGTGTTGTCTTCAATTTCTTTCATCAGTGTCTTATAGTTTTCAGAGTACAGGTCTTTTGCCTCCTTAGGTAGGTTCATTCCTAGGTATTGTAGTTTTTTGATGCAATGGTAAATGGGATTGTTTCCTCAATTTCTCTTTCTAATACTTCACTGTTAGTATAAAGAAATGCAACAGATTTCTGTATATTAATTTTGTATCCTATAACTTTACCAAATTCATTAACGAGCTCTAGTAGTTTTCTGGTGTTGTCTTTAGGATTTTTCTATGTATAGTATCACATCACCTGCAAACAGTGACAATTTACTTCTTCCTTTCCAATTTGGATTACTTTTATTTCTATTTTTTTTTAATTGTTGTGGCTAGGACTTCCAAAACTATGTTGAATAAAAGTGGTGAGAGTGGACATCCTTTTCTTGTTCCTGATCTTAGAGGAAATGTTTTCAGCTTTTCATTGTTGAGTATGTTGCTAGCTGAGAAATGGACTCTTGATACACACCACAACTTGTTTGAAACTCAAGGAAATTATACTGAATGAAAAAAAGCCAATCTCAACAGGCATGAGATAGCATGATTCCATTTATTTAACAATCATGAAATAACTCTCTATTTAAAGAGATGAAGAACAGATTGGTGGTTGCCAAGTATTGGGAATGAGTCAAGGGAGTCTTGTGGTGATAGCACAATTATCTTGATTGTGATGGTAGTTACTCAAGGCTACACATGATAAAATTTCTTAGAGCTACACAAACACACACACAGATTAGTGCATATAAATTGATGAAATCTGAATAAGCTCTATGAATTGTGCCAATGTCAATTTCTTGGTACAATTTTTAATATTGTACTGTGGTTTAATATCTTATATGACCATAGTTGTATAGAAGGAGTCTGGGGGAATTGTACATGGGATTTCCCTGTACCTTTCTTTGTTAACCTCCTGGGAACCTGTAGTTATTTCAAAATCAAAAGTTAAAAAATAAATAGCTAAACAATTACTTAAAAAATAATAAACTAAAAACACCACAAGATAAAATTTCAATGGCTCCCCATTTTTTACAGGACAAAATATAAACTCCTTTGTTCAACATCCAAGGGCCTTAATGAGGGTTATATCCAGCTGCTCCTCCTTTTAGACCTTTTATTCATTCCATAACTCTTGGGAACTCACAATGGGCTGGAACACTGAAAATGAAGTGGTGATCTAGATAGACAAGTCCCCTAGTCTCAGAAACAAAATCTTTGGGAAAATAGCCAAGTAGGCAAGCAATTCTAATGAAATGGGCCAAGTGCCACAACTGGGAAGTACAGAAGGCTGTCTTACTATTCTCCTCATCATTTATTTTCACTTGTGCTAGTCCCTTTGCCCAAAATGCCCTTCCCTGCACCAGTGAACTTCTCTTATCAACTCTTCTATGAAATCTTCACTTCTGTTCATTCAACAAATGTTTACTGAGTGCCAACTCTTCACCAGGCCTTGTTCCAGATCTTGGGGCTACACTGTGGACAACATGGCACAGCCTTTGTCCTCTTACAGCTGATATTAGTGGGAGAGATAGATGATAACTAGCCAAAAAGGCAAAAATGGCAGCAATAAGCTGGAAGAGAGTAATTGAAGAGCTGATTTAGGCTGGATTGGTCAGAGAAGTTCTCATCAACCAGGTATTTAAACTGATACCTAAATAACAGGAAAGAGCAGGAAGAGTTATTGTAGATAAAGGAAAGGGGGGATATTGATGCCAAGTCTTAAGAAGGGAAATATTTGCCCAGCTTAAGGAACGGAAAGTTTAGTGTCGTAGAGCAAAGTGAGAGGGGAAGGTAATGGGTGAGAAGGTCAGAAAGGTAGGCAGGGTCCTGTTTCAAAAGACTAAGTCAGGGTGATGAGTTTGGATTTTATTCCAAGCACAGTAGCAAAGCTCTGGAGGATTTTAAGTAGAGGAAAATCATATCTGATGAACATTTAAATGATCATTCTGACTTCTAGGTGCAGAAGGAATTGTAAGGTTGGGAGTGAGCAAGCAAACAATCAGACAAGTTAGGAGGCAAGAGATGATGGGCTCCTTGGTGGCCCTGCAGGTCCTTGATTACTTTGCTGATGTCTCATTTGTAACTTAATGTACCTGCCCTCCTAAATACATGGTAGCTGATGAAGGAGACAGACAATATGTTATTCCTTTTTGTCTCCCTCATGCCTACTTAGCTCAATAGTTTCTTAAGTAAAATGGAATTGAATAGTTATGTCCAGCTAGAGGAGAAAGGGAAGCGTATCCAGGAAAATTCTAGAAAACAAATGGCATTAAGTAGATCATGAAGAATGGGTAAATTTGGACACGTAGTAATGGGAGGAAATAGATGAAGGGAACAGCATGTTGAAAGACGCAAAGATGGGAAAACAATCAGTGAGTGTGGGGGAATGGCAGGATATGGTGATGTAGCAATCAACCTGGGGAATGACTGGTGAATAGAAACAGGAGAAAATAGGTTGGATAGATTAGAAAGATGGGTTCAGGTAAAATTATGGTGTTTCTTGAGGCTTGAACCAAGGAATTGGTCTTAAATTTTGAGGACAAAGGGGGACCTATTTAATGGAGGGATAGAAGATGGGGAAAGTGCTTTGGAGAATAGAAAACAATTTTCAAGGTAAAAGGTTATAAGCGTTGTTACCTTGACCAGCCTTTGTTCTCCACCTGAAGCAATGAGTTATCTCTGAATGCCCCCACACTATAGTTTCAGGATTTTTATCAGTATAAGATTTTGTAAGGTCATCACAGTTTATGCATTCCCTGAAAGCTTTGGAGAATAGAAAACAATGTTCAAGGTAAAAGGTTATAAGCGTTGTTACCTTGACCAGCCTTTGTTCTCCACCTGAAGCAATGAGTTATCTCTGAATGCCCCCACACTATAGTTTCAGGATTTTTATCAGTATAAGATTTTGTAAGGTCATCACAGTTTATGCATTCCCTGAAAGCACAGGTAGGTTAGATGTTTCTGTAACTGAGCAGGACCCTATGGAGCCTTCCTGAGACGGACCCCTTCCCCCATTCTCCTTTAGCTCCTCTCTGATGTACCTAGATAAGAGTATCTGATGCACATTTCTTGAATTGTTTTATAGATGCTAAAGCCCCCACCAAATGGAAGGCTAACTACTTGATGACCACGAGCACATAGCCCCGAGACCTACTGGTGCCTAAGGATTGATAATGTTAACCCCAGTGACACCACCCTGTTACCTCACCATCAACCAATCAGAGAATTGTGCACAAGCTGATCACATTTACTGGGACTCTCCTCCCTCACCTGGCCTTTAAAAATGCTTTCCTGAAACCCATTGGGGAGTTGGGGTATTTGGGGCACAAGCTGCCTTGGACTCCTTGCTTGGTGTCCTGTAAATAAAAGCTGCACTTTTCTTCACCACAACCCAGTGTCAGTAGATTGACTTTAGGGCGAGTGGACCCAGGTTTGATTTGGTAACATTTCCAGAGAGGCATGAGCCATTATATTCCATTGGTTTCCAGACAGAAACCTGAGTAAAACTGAAGAGGGTTAAGAAAGATGTAACCTACAAAAGGTGGACCCAGGGGCTGGGAAGCCCTTAAAGGCAAGGCAGGGATGCAGGTCAAGCCTGCTCACTCCATGTCTAGGCTTTTTTTTTTTTCCACTTGCATTTACTTCCAAGAGCACAAATGTGTTTTCTTCTCTTGGTTTCCATTTTGCCTGCTTCCCAGCTCATTCCACTGGATTGGGTTACCCGCTCAACTGCATTGGGTTGTTTTTCCCTGAATGCTTCCAGCTGTTTCACTCCCTACCTTCTGCTTGTGTGCACTTTCTCATTCATGGGGTTCTTCTCACCCATTATGCTATTCCCAGGACCAGTTGTGAATACAACACTGATTTGGCTTCCTCCCTGCCCTCCCAGCCTATCATTTTCTACTCCTACCCATTTCTATTTATGTTTCACTAGCCTCAGTAGGAAGAAAGGAACTAAAATTTAATATTTATTCAACACATATTACAGATCAGGCAGGCACTGTGCTAAACAGTTTACATACATACTATAATTCAATCCTCACAGCAAGTCTGTAAAATAGGCATTGTTATTGTTTCCATTTACTAAATGAGGACACTGATGTTCAGGGAGTTTGTGCAACTTGCCTGTGGCTGTAAAACTCAAAGCCAGGATCTGACCCAGGTCAGCAGGACCCCAAAGTCACCTGCAGCATCTAGTACTTTAATAACTGTATTATTTTTTCTTTTTCTAAACTCACATAAATAGTTTCATATCAGGGTATATCATTTTACAACTTGCTTTTTTCATTCAATGTTATATATTTGAGATTTATCAATCTTAATAACAATATTGATAAACAATATTTCATTTTATGAATATACTACATTGATGGATGTTTAAGTCATTCTAAATATTTTGTTACTACAACGTACATTCTAGTACTTAGGTCTATGTGCTTCTGAGAGACTTTATTTCAGGTGCACACCTAGAAATGAGAGCTCTCAGTCATAGGTGTTAAAAAAATAAAATAAGGGTTCCAAAATGGAGTCAGTTGTGCTAAGTCCCACATCAGCAAACCAAGACAATATCTAACCTACTTGCAGGTCTAGCCTCTCCCAGGAATGTGACGTTTAACTAGTCAGTCTGGAATTACCTGATCAGCCCTAGTGAGGTTATCTGCTTGATAGGCCCCTACCTATCCCTGTAAGTGGGAACAATACTAATAATACCTATTTTACAGACTTGCTGTGAGGGTTAAATTATATAATATGTATGTAAATTGTTTAGCACAGTGCCTGATCTGTAATATGTGCTGAGTAAATATTAAATTTTAATTCCTTCCTCCTAACTGAGGGTAGTGAATCATAAATACATAGGCCCCTTCCCACAAAGGAAGTTGAACTTGCCTGAAACAATCCACTCTTTGCTAGAAATTTCTGTCTTCCACCATTTTCTGCCTATAAGAACCTTTCATTTTTATACAGTTCCTTGGCACTCCTTTCTATCTGCTAAGATGGGTTGCTGCCTGATTGATGAACCATTAAGTAAAGACAAATAGATCTTTAACTTTTCTTAGTTGAATTTTGTTTCTTAGGGCATGGATGTCTCCATTTTTAACTCTATTTGAATTGACTATGGTCTCTCTTCAAAGTGGTAGAATTGAGGCAGGAAAAAAGTGGACTTCAGGCCAGACAATTACAACAGCCTTCTGTTTGCATTTCCTGAGACAGGAGGTAGGTGGGCTCCAGGTTAGGCATTTACAATCAGCTTCCTGTTTGCCCTCCAAAATGGAAGTAACAACAGATGCAGGGTAAATAGGTTTTGTTTCTTGTGGACACCTTAAGATAGCAGTCATGGCAAGAACAAAGAGGGGCAAACCTTGTTTGAGTAAAGGATCAAGAGAATACCACTTCCCCCTCCACCCCCGCCCTTCCCTGGGAGACACTACACATGCGCAGGAAGGGAGACACTACACATGCGCAGGAAGGCTCCTTGGGGGTCAAAAGTCAGGGGACAGCGCCAGGCCATAATGAGTCTTGCTTCTCCCAGATGCCTTTGCATCACCAAGATCCATCTTGGCTGAAAGGTGTATGCGCACCTAGGGTAGAATCCTGAAACAAATTAGCCAGAGAGGACAAAATAAGATGACTGGCCAGAAGAAAAACAAAGATCCAGAAGAACTGACCTATATACATGACTTTGCCTCTTTACTGCGCTCCTCCTCATTGGGGAGGATGCCCACACCCTTTCCCTCCAGGTGTGCATCTTTACCTTGCTTCTATCTTAACTAATCAAACTGTTTCTCTGTGTGCTCTCCCACTCGTTGTTGTGCTATGTCTCTAATAATAAACTTTGTACCTGTTTTTACAGTTTTTGCCTCCGTGAGAAATGCATTTTTCACTGGCGGCAAGAGCCAGGGGGTCTGGTGACTAGGATTCCTGGTTTTCATCCAGGCTACGCAGGTTCAATTCCTTGGCAGGAAATTAAGATCTCACTTCACACCACCACTCACTGCTGCCTCTCTGAGATCAGTATCAGTTTATTCTCCCATGAGTTTCCCACATTCTCATGTGACATTATCAAATTCAAAAGCAAATATGGCAAAATCTGGATGGTAGAAACATGGATGAGTTGTGTTATTTTATTTTCTGTACTCCTCCATATATTTGAAATATTCCATAATTAAAATTAAATAGTTATCATTGCCTAATTTTATCAGTGGCTTGGGTGAAGACTTAGAATTCTTACTGATGGCATCTACGAATAATACAAAATTTAGAGGAGAGATATGTGATATTGTGATTTATAATAAATATGTATTTGATCTTCTACTGTTCCTGGCACAGATATCCTAAAACCCTTGGAACTTCCTGTGATGAGAGCAATAAAGGTGTCTTGTTATGTTAACGAGGTGACATTCAGAAAGCACCTATGAATGGAGGCTGGTTGCCAGGGCAACCAACCTTCTGATTAGAGGGTTAGAACTTCCAGTCACATGCCCAGACCTCTGGAGGGGAAGATGGCTGGAGGTTGGCCAATGATTTAATAAATCATGCCTTCGTGATGAATCCACCATAAAAACTCTAAAAGGACGGGGTTTGGAGAGCTTGCAGGTTGGTGAGCACATGGAGGTGCTGGGAGAGAGTATGGATGCTCCACACCCCTTCCTCATGCCTTGTCCTGGGCATCTCTTCTATGTGGACGATCTTGAGTTATATCCTTTTGTAATAAACTTGTAATCTAGTAAGTAAAAAGTTGCTCTGAGTTCTGTGAGTCCTTCTAGCAAATTAACTGAATCTGAGGAAGGGGTTGTTGGACCTCTGGTTTATAGCCCTTGGTCAGAGCACTGGTAACTTAAAGTGGGGTGGGGGACAGTCTTGAGACAGAACCCTTAACTTGCAGAATCTCATGCTGTCTCCTGGTAGATAGTGTCAGAATTGAGTTGAATTCTTGGACACTAGCAAGGTGTCTGAGAATTGCTTGTTGGTGTGAGGAAACTCCCACCTCCTACACACACACACACACACACACACACACACACACACAATACACACACACACCTTTGAAATGGTTATTGGTTAATGGTTAAAAATAAAAGATCACTTTCATAAGTGCAGGAAAGAGAGATCTAGCTTAGTGACAGCATTGGTATTGTTAACACAAGTTCATGTCCCCTACGCACAGTGAGTCCAAACAAACTGAAACGTCAGGGTTTGGAGCAGAGAAAGGTTTATTGCAAAGCCATGCAAGGAGACGAGGTGGCTCATGCCCTGAAAAGCCTTGAGCTCTGCAAAGGGGTTTGGTAAACCATTTTTAAAAGCCAGGTGAGGGGATGGGGTCACAAGGTATGTGATCAGATCGTGCATAGTTCACTGAATGGCTGATGATGACAGAACAGGGGGTTTAACTTTATCCGTCCTTAGGCTCCAGGAGGCCTGGGGCTATGTGCTCACGGTCATCAAGTAGTTAACATCTTCCCTTTGGTGGGGGCAGGGAGGGGTTCACATCTGCAAAATAACGAGGAAATTGGCATCAAATACTATTATCTAGGTACTTCAGAGAGGAGCTAAAGCAGAGGATATGGGGGGGAAGGCCTGTCCCAGGAAGGCCCCATAGGGTCTTGCTCAGGTACAATTCCCCCCTTTATTTTGATACTCCTCAATCTTGAGGAGAACAAGTTTTGAGTAAGAAAAGGAATAAAGCCTCAGATAAGGAGGTTAATCATAAACTTGACAGAGGGGCCCACAGTCCAGCAGACACTGCTTTGAGAATGGCTGGTGGTATCTGAGTCTGACACAGCCAATCCATTTTTACTTCCAAATGCATTTCTCTCCTCAATGGCCAAAGCAGAAGTCACCATTAGTGATTTTAATGCTTTTCTAGATATGAAAAGATGCAAGAATTGGGGGTCATAAAATCTTCTGAAAATATCTAACT
This sequence comes from Delphinapterus leucas, assembly GCF_059928025.1. Taxonomy (NCBI): domain Eukaryota; kingdom Metazoa; phylum Chordata; class Mammalia; order Artiodactyla; family Monodontidae; genus Delphinapterus; species Delphinapterus leucas. Next base: position 87,484,297 of record NC_143135.1, on the reverse strand, counting down.
CTCTGAAGGCCTGTTCTGCCAGTTTTTCCCAGAGCACAGAGTGCCTCATTCCTGATCTCTACCCTGAATTCCTTTCAGGGGGTGTTGAAGGTCAGCAGCTGCAGTGGAGAGGTAGATGGCAAGTGCCAATTCTCAGCCAGCAACCCCTTCAGGGTTCTAAATTTGACCATGGTTTAGGGGGCATTTCATGACCATTTCATCCCATGGTGCTAGGAATTCTCATTCCCAGGTCTGGCAAAGACTTCATTCGTAGGCCACTCAATGTGCTATCACTGGGCTAGGCCTTAGTGCCAAAAGTCTCTGGACCACTTACCTTACTAGTCTCTTATGGTCCAGGAAAATATTCCCTCCTTTTCTTCTTCCTATATTTAGAGTTACATTATTATAATCATTGGTCTCATAAGGAAGTATATATTATCATTTTACCAGAGGCTCAGTCACACATTTGTTAATGCAAGAAACAACAAAAAAGGCAATATAGGTTATAAGTTATTTCAAATATCTCCTGATTTCAGCCAGACTCAGGAGGGGATGTGTTAATTTCTTCTTTCCTGAAGCCATTCACAGGTGGGCTGGGTCAGGATGTTCCCTGTGAGCTGAACAAAGGTATTCTAGTTTAACATTCAAGCATGGGGACAGGGTTCCCTGTGATGGGCCATTATGTATACTTTAAGCTATAGGCAACATCACTTTAGTGATAAACGTGTAGCAAAAGCAATAGAATACAAAGTTGAAAGTAAAAAAAACAGATCTAATATGGAGTCAGATTTGTTCTTCCCTATTACAATTCCTGACTGTCAATGTCCATTCCACAATCTTGTGGGGAAAGAGGTGATGACTGCTCTTGGCTACTTCCTGCTGTACAGGGACAATGAAGGGAGATTGTTGAATGGATTGATCAGCCTTGGGCAGGGAATATTGAACCCCTTAGTCCTGTTGTTATCTAATTTGTCATACCTATATTTAGGGGAAAATATTTCCTTACATCTGGAAAAACACAGATTAAAAGCCATTAATATTTCAGGCAAAACCAAAAAATTGCAATCATATTCATCAGTTTACTCAGTCCTATATAATTAATCCTTTTTACTGACAGATTTATGAAATCAGAATTTCTATTAGACTTTTTTTTGATTTTGTTAAATTTTATTTTATTGAAGTATAGTTGATTTACAATGTTGTGTTAATTTCTACTGTACAGCAAAGTGATTCAGTTATACATATTTTTCATATTCTTTTCCATTGTGGTTTATTACAGGATATTGAATATAGTTCTCTGTGCTATACAGTAGGAACTTTTTGTTTATCCATTCTCTTTGTTTTTTTAAATAAAACTTTATTGGACTATAATTGCTTCACAATACTGTGTTAGTTTCTGTTGCACAACAAAACGAATCAGCCATATGCATACACATGTCCCCATGTGCCTTTCCTTTTGAGCTTCCCTCCCATCCTCCCTATCCCACCCCTCTAGGTCATAGCAAAGCACCGAGCTGATCTCCCTGTGCTATGCTGCTGCTTCCCACCAGCCAACAATTTTACATTAGGTAGTGTATATATATTGGTGCTACTCTCACTTTGCCCCAGCTTCCCCTTCCCACCCCAAGTCCTCAAGTCCGTTTTCTATGTCTACCTCTTTATTCCTGCCCTGCAACTAGGTTCATCAGTACCATTTTCTTTGTTCATAGATTCCATATATATGTGTTAGCATATGGTATTTGTTTTTCTCTTTCTGACTTACTTCACTCTGTATGACAGACTCTAGGTCCAACCACCTCACTACAAATAACTCAATTTCGTTTCTTCTTATGGCTAATATTCCATTGTATATATGTGCCACATCTTCTTTATCCATTCATCTGTCGATGGACGTTTAGGTTGGTTCCATGTCCTGGCCGTTGTAAATAGTGCTGCAATGAACATTGTGGTATATGTCTCTTTGAATTATGGTTTTCTCAGGGTATGGGCCCAGTAGTGGGTTTGCTGGGTCATATGGTAGTTCTATTTTTAGTTTTCTAAGGAGCCTATATACCAACAGTGAAAAATCAGAAAGAGAAATTAAGGAAACACTCCCATTTACCATTGCAACAAAAAGAATAAAATACTTAAGAATAAACGGCCTAAGGAGGCGAAAGACTTGTACTCAGAAACCTATAAATAAACACTGATGAAAGAAATCAAAGATGACATAAACAGATGGAGAAATATTCCATGTTCTTGGATTGGAAGAATCAATATTGTGAAAAAGACTATAGTACCCAAAGCAATCTACAGATTCAGTGCAATCCCTGTCAAACTACCAATGGCATTCTTCACAGAATTAGAACAAAAAATTTTACAATTCATATGGAAACACAAAGGACCCCGAATAGCCAAAGCAATCTTGAGAAAGAAAAATGGAGTTGGAGGAATCAGGCTCCCTGACTTCAAACTATACCAAAAAGCTACAGTAATCAAGACAGTATGGGACTGGCATAAAAACAGAAATATAGGACAATGGTAGAGGATAGAATGCCCAGAGATAAAATCATGCACATATAGGCACCTAATTTATGACAAAGGAGGCAAGAACATACAAGGGAGAAAAGACAGCCCCTTCAATAAGTGGTGCTGGGAAAACTGGACCACTACATGTAAGAGAACGAAATTAGAACTCTACCTAACACCATACACAAAAATAAACTCAAAATGGATTAAAGACTTAAATGTAAGAACAAACATTATAAAACGCTTAAAGCAAAACATAGGAAAAACACTCTGACATAAACCATAGTAAGATCTTTTATGACCCACCTCCTAGACTAACAGAAATAAAACCAAAAATTAACAAATGGGCCTTAATTAAACTTAAAAGCTTTTGCATAGCAAAGGAAACCATAAACAAGACAAAAATACAACCCTCAGAATGGGAGAAAATATTTGCAAATGAAACAACAGACAAAGGATTAAATCTCCAAAATATACAAACAGCTCAGGGAGCTCAATATCAAAAAAACAAACAATCCATTTAAAAAATAGGCAGAAGACATAAATAGACATTTCACCAAGGAAGACATACAGATGGCCAAGAGGCACATGAAAAGATGCTCAACGTTATTTACTAAGAAATGCAAATCAAAACTACAATGAGGTATGACCTCATGCCGGTCAGAATGGCCATTATCAAAAACATCTAGAAACAATAAATGCTGGAAAGGGTGTGGTGAAAAGGGAACTTTCCTGCATTGTTGGTGGGAATGTAAATTGATACAACCACTATGGAAAACAGTATGGAGTTTCCTTAATAGAATTTTAAAATTTCTTACCTAGTTTATGATTTAAAAGTAACCAGAAACCTGTTTTTGTCAAAACATCCTCTCTATGACTTCTTGAGGACATGGCAGTTTTGCAAAAGATCAGCTTAGCTGTCTGTGTATGATAAAGGTCTTAAAAAGGCAAGGTTAAAGATCTGATTGCAATTCTTCTTGGCAAAGAAGCTTATCCAAGTTGTTACATTCAACATTTTAAGATAACTAAAATTATAACATTATACCAGGACATACACAAATTTCAGAAACTTCATATAATTTCTAAAATGTCTACATTAATAATATTTATTCATACTGTATAATCTGAGGAGGCTTATCACTCATTTGACAATGCTTTCCATATAATTTAGCATACAAACCAATTCTAATCAGTTTAACATATATATATATATATTTTTTTTTTTTCCTGAGGTACCTCAGGGGCCCTCTGAAGCATCCCAAAGTTAGCTGAAGTCAAAATAACTTTAATTAGAATTTGATAGGAAGTTCATCAAAAATATCAAAAGTTTTTTTAAAAACGTTTGGTTGGTCAGATAGAATCATAGGTCACTGTGAATATTTAAAAACAAATACAGATCACTGAAAGGCAAGGAAGTTAACACAATCTGTCATCAAAAGCAGCACTCTAAGGAAACATATTCTCTTAGCAGAGAGGAACAAAGTCTACTCTTCACCAGCCTACTATTAATAACAAAATCCATTTACCCAATTAAGTTTAATCTACTCTCACCCTGACCATGCACAAAACTCCTTTTTATTCAAAACATATATCCCACTTTCTTACTGTATAGTGAAGTGTTTTATAGCTTTAATTACATATTTAAATTAGACTCTCCAACTCTTAAAAACCTTAATTTCTAGTGAAAACCAAGAGGCAAGTAATAGTTACCAAAATCTGGAGAGACTATTTTAGATAATTTTCAGAATGTAATTATTTCTATAGAGTTTACCTAAAAGCTCTTATCTCATTTGCATTTAATTCACTCATAAAAATTTCATCATACCAAGTTATTTTTCTTGCTGACAAATTTGCAACAGATATAACAAGATTTCACTTAAATTCTATTAAACGTAGGTGCAGTAAAATAACTATACTTAATGTTCATGACTCTAAAGACAGGTTTATATTAATAAACTAACCTTAACATCAGATATTAACTTAATAGAGTATTTCCCCATTCACGTGAACCTGACACTCATTCTGGCCAGTTTTACATTCCTGAGTATTTAATAAGCACTTAATTTCTTTTAAGTCAATTAAGTAGACCTCTTTTATGAATTAATTTTGGTAATACCATACATCTACAACACACATAGACACATACAAACACACAGACAAACAGAAACACCTTATAGTTCTCATTTTAAAATTTCAGCCCAGAGTCAGGTGCAGCAATGCAAAACCCATCAGTTTACAAAAGAGGTTGGATTAGAATTGGGTTTCTGGCAGATAGAAAAAATCAGGCTAACTTGTCTAGATAGCTAAATCTTTTAACCAATATTTACAGAAAAGACACTTAGGATTTTTATTTATCCTTGACAAGCCTAGTTCTAAATTATTTTGCCCTCTTTCAAAATTTTCATTAAATTAATTAATTTATTTATTTTGGCTGTGCCAGGTCTTAGTCGTGGCATGTGGGATCTCAGTTGCAGCATGTGGACTCTTTAATTGTGGCATGCATGCAGGATCTACTTCCTGGACCAGGGATCGAACCTGGGCTGCCTGCATTGGGAGCATGAAGTCTTACCAAATGGACCACCAGGGAAGTCCACAAAAATTTCATTTTAAAAAGATGGCAGAGATAAGTATTCCTGAGAAGACCAGAGAGGACATTTGTATCTCAAAGGTACAGGAAAGTTTCTCCTAGGATGACTCTGTTTCCCCTTTGTTTAATACTTACAAGTCTCTCTTAAGATAAATAGAGAAGGTGTTGGGAATGGTAAAAGGGCTGGTGGTCTTTGGATCATTCTGAAACAACAACTCTGGTCCTGTAAAGACTAGATTTGCATGGAGGACAGGCTCTTGGTGCTCCAGCCAGGCATCAGGGCAGTGCAACGGAGGTGGGAGAGCCAAATTCAGAACACTGGTCCACAAGAGACCTCCCAGCTCCATGTAGTATCAAACAGTGAAAATCTCCCAGAGATCTCCATCTCAACATCAAGAACCAGCTCCACTCAATGACCAGCAAGCTACAGTGAAGGATACCCTATGCCAAAAACTAGCAAGACAGGAACACAACCACATCCATTAGCACAGAGGCTGCCTAAAATTATAATAAGGCCACAGGCACCCCAAAACACACCACCAGACGTGGACCTTCCCACCAGAAAGATAAGATCCAGCCTCATCTGCAGAACACAGGCACAAGTCCCCTCCACAAATTAGCCTACACAAGCCACTGAACAAACCTTAGCCACTGGGGAGAGACACCAAAAATAACAGAAACTACGAACCTGAAGCCTGTAAAAAGGATACCCCAAACAGTAAGTTAAACAAAATGAGAAGACAGAAAAACACACAGCAGATGAAGGAGCAAGGCAAAAACCCACCAGATTAAACAAATGAACAGGAAATAGGCAGTCTACCTGAAAAAGAATTCAGAAAAATGTTAGTAAATATGATCCAAAATCTTGGAAACAGAATGGAGAAAATACAAGAAACGTTTAACAATGACCTAGAAGAACTAAAGAGCAAACAATAAATGGAATTAAAAATTCTCTAGAAGGGAGCAAAAGCAGAATCACTTACGCAGAAGAACGGATAAGTGATCTGGAAGATAAAATAGTGGAAATAACTATTGCAGAACACAATAAAGGAAAAAGAATGAAAAGAATTGAGGACAATCTCAGAGACCTCTGGGACAATATTAAATGCACCAACATTCGAATTATATGGGTCCCAGAAGAAGAAGAGAAAAAGAAAGGGATTATAAAAAGAAGAGATTATAGTTGAAAACGTCCCTAATATGGGAAAGGAAATAGTTAATCAAGTCCAGGAAGCACAGAGTGTCCCATATGGGATAAATCCAAGGAGGAACATGCCAAGACACATATTAATCAAGCTATCAAAAATTAAATACAAAGTAAACATATTAAAAGCAGCAAGGGAAAAACAACAAGTAAGGGAATCTCGATAAGGTTAACAGCTGATCTTTCAGCAGAAATCTGCAAGCCAGAAGGGAGTGGCAGGACATATTTAAAGTGAAGAAAGAGAAAAACCTACAACAAAGATTACTCCACCCACCAAGGATCTCATTCAGATTTAATGGAGAAATTAAAAGCTTTACAAACAAGCAAAAGCTAATAGAATTCAGCACCACCAAACCAGCTTTACAACAAATGCTAAAAGAACTTCTCTAGGCAGGAAAAACAAGAGAAGGAAAAGACCTACAATAATAAACACAAAACAATTAAGAAAATGGTAATAGGAACATACACCTTAAATGTAAATGGACTAAATGCTCCAACCAAAAGACATAGACTGGCTGAATGGATACAAAAAGAAGACACGTATATACACTGTATAAAAGAGACCCACTTCAGACCTACGGACACATACAGACTGAAAGTGAGGGGATGGAAAAAGATATTCCATGCAAATGGAAATCAAAAGAAAGCTGGAGTAGCAATTCTCATATCAGACAAAATAGACTTTAAAACAAAGACTATTACAAGAGACAAAGAGGGACACTACATAATGCTTAAGGGATCAAACCAAGAAGAAGATATAACAATTGTAAATATTTATGCACCCAAAATAGGAGCAACTCAATACATAAGACAAATACTAACAGACATAAAAGGGGAAATCGACAGTAACACAATCATGGTAGGAGACTTTAACACCCCAATTTCAGCAATGAACAGATCATCCAAAATGAAAATAAATAAGTAAACACAAGCTTTAAGTGATACATTAAACAAGATGGACTTAATTCATATTTACAGGACATTCCATCCAAAAACAACAGAATACACATTTTCTCAAGTGCTCATGAAACATTCTCCAGGATAGATCATATCTTGGGTCAAAAATCAAGCCTTTGTAAATTTAAGAAAATTGAAAACATATCAAGTACCTTTTCTGAACACAATGCTATGAGCCTAGATATCAATTACAGGAAAAAATCTGTAAGAAATACAAACACATGGAGGCTAAACAACACACTACTTAATAACCAAGAGATCACTGAAGAAATCAAAGAGTAAATAAAAAAATACCTAGAAACAAATGACAATGAAAACACAAAGACCCAAAACCTATGGGATGCAGCAAAAGCAGTTCTAAGAGGGAAGTTTATACTTATACAAGCCTACCTTAGGAAACAAGACACATCTCAAATAAACACCCTAACTTTACGCCTAAAGCAATTAGAGAAACAAGAACAAAAAACCCCAAAGTTAGCAGAAGGAAAGAAATCAAAGAGATCAGATCAGAAATGAATGAAAAAGAAATGAAGGAAACAATAGCAACGATCAATAAAACTAAAAGCTGGTTCTTTGAGAAAATAAACAAAATTGATAAACCATTAGCCAGACTTACCAAGAAAAAAAGGGAGAAGACTCAAATCAATAGAATTAGTAATGAAAAAGGAGAAGTAACAACTGACACTGCAGAAATACAAAGGATCATGAGAGATTACTACAAGCAACTATATGCCAATAAAATAGACAACCTGGAATAAATGAACAAATTCTTAGAAATGCACAGCCTTCTGAGACTGAACCAGGAAGAAATAGAAAATATAAACAGAACAATCACAAGCACTGAAATTGAAACTGTGATTAAAATTTTCCAACAAACAAAAGCCCAGGACCAGATGGCTTCACAGGTGAATTCTATCAAACGTTTAGAGAAGAGCTAACACCTATCCTTCTCAAACTCTTCCAAAATATAGCAGAGGGAGGAACACTCCCAAATTCCTTCTACGAGGCCACCATCACCCTGATACCAAAACCAGACAAAGAGGTCACAAAGAAAGAAACCTACAGGCCAATATCACTGAGGAACAAAGATGCAAAATACTAGCAAACAGAATCCAACAGCACATTAAAAGGATCATACACTATGATCAAGTGGGGTTTATCCCAGGAATGCAAGGATTATTCAATATACGCCAGTCAATCAACATGATACACCATATTAACAAATTGAAGGAGAAAAACCGTATGATCATCTCAATAGATGCAGAAAAAGCTTTTGACAAAATTCAACACCAATTTATGATAAAAACCCTGCAGAAAGTAGGCATAGAGGGAACGTTCCTCAATATAATAAAGGCCATATATGAAAAATCCAAAGCCAACATCGTCCTCAATAGTGAAAAACTGAAACTATTTCCACTCAGACCAGGAACAGGTCAAGGTTGCCCACTCTCACCAGTATTATTCAAATAGTTTTGGAAGTTTTAGCCAACTTTTATGAAACAGAAATAAAAGGAATCCAAATTGGAAAAGAAGAAGTAAATCTGTCACTGTTTGCAGATGACATGATACTACACATAGAGAATCCTAAAGATGCTACCAGAAAACTACTAGAGCTAATCAATGAATTTGGTAAAGTAGCAGCATACAAAATTAATGCACAGAAATCTCTTGCTTTCCTATACACTAATGATGAAAAATCCGAAAGTGGAATCAAGAAAACACTCCCATTTACCATTGCAACAGAAAGAATAAAATATCTAGCAATAAACCTACCTAAGGAGCCAAAAGACATGTATGCAGAAAATTATAAGACACTGATGAAAGAAATTAAAGATGATACAAATAGATGGAGAGATATACCATGTTCTTGGAGGGGAAGAATCAACATTGTGAAAATGACTCTCCTACCCAAAGCAATCTACAGATTAAATGCAATCCCTATCAAACTACCACTGGCATTTTTCACAGAACTAGAACAAAAAAAATTCACAATTTGTATGGAAACACAAAAGACCCCGAATAGCCAAAGCAATATTGATAAAGAAATACAGAGCTGGAGGAATCAGGCTCCTGGACTTCAGACTATATTACAAAGCTACAGTAATCAAGACAGTATGGTAATGGCACAAAAACAGAAATATAGATCAATGGAACAGTATAGAAAGCCCAGAGATAAACCCACGCACATATGGTCATCTTATCTTTGATAAAAGAGGCAAGAATATACAGTGGAGAAAAGGCAGCCTCTTTAATAAGGGGTGCTGGGAAAACTGGACAGCAACATGTAAAAGAGTGAAATTAGAACACTCCCTAACACCATACACAAAAATAAACTCAAATTGGATTAAAGACCTAAATGTAAGGCCAGACACCATCAAACTCTTATAGGAAAACATAGGCAGAACACTCTATGACATAAATCACAGCAAGATCCTTTTTTGACCCACCTCCTAGAGAAATGGAAATAAAAATAAACAAATGGGACCTAATGAAACTTCAAAGCTTTTGCACAGCAAAGGAAACCATAAAGAAGACAAAAGACAACCCTCAGAATGGGAGAAAATATTTGCATATGAAGAAACTGACAAAGGATTAAACTTCAAAACATACAAGCAACTCATGCAGCTCAATATCAAAAGAACAAACAGCCCCATCCAAAAATGGGCAGAAGACCTAAATAGACATTTCTCCAAAGAAGATATACATATTGCCAACAAACACATGAAAGAATGCTCAACATCATTAATCATTAGAGAAATGCAAATCAAAACTACAATTAGATATCATCAACCACTGGTCAGAATGGCCGTCATCAAAAAATCTACAAACAATAAATGCTGGAGAGAATGTGGAGAAAAGGGAACCCTCTTGCACTGTTGGTGGGAATGTAAATTGATACAGTTGCTATGGAGAAGAGTGTGGAGGTTCCTTAAAAAACTAAAAATAGAGCTAACATATGATGCAGCAATCCCACTACGGGGCATATACCCTGAGAAAACCATAATTTAAAAAGAGTCATGTACCAAAATGTTCATTGCAGCTCTATTTACAATAGCCAGGACATGGAAGCAACCTAAGTGTCCATCAAGAGATGAATGGATAAAGAAGATGTGGCACATATATACAATGGAATATTACTCAGCCATTAAAAGGAACGAAACTGAGTTATTTGTAGTTTGGTGGATGGACCTAGAGACTGTCATACAGAGTGAAGTAAGTCAGAAAGAGAAAAGCAAATTCCGTATGCTAACACATATATATAGAATCTAAAAAAGAAAAGAAAAGAAAGAAAAAGAAAATGGTCAGAAGAACCTAGGGGCAAGATGGGAATAAAGATGTAGACCTACTAGAGAATGGACTTGAGGATATGGGGAGGGGGAAGGGTAAGCTGTGACAAAGTTAGATAGTGGCATGGACATATATACACTACCAAACGTAAAATAGCTAGCTAGTGGGAAGCAGCCGCACAGCACAGGGAGATCAGCTCAGTGCTTTGTGACCATTTAGAGGGGTGGGATAGGGAGGGTGGGAGGGAGGGAGATGCAAGAGGGAAGGGATATGGGGACATATGTATATGTATAACTGATTCACTTTGTTATAAAGCAGAAACTGACACACCATTGTAAAGCAATTATACTCTAATAAAGATGTTAAAAAAAAAGACTAGATTTGTAAAACAAGAACAGTTTGGTTTTTCTTTTTTTTTTTCCAAAGAGTTGGGTGCCTCCTCACTTAGCTTAAGGGAGAAGGCCTCCTCCCAAAATTCCTATCAGGCTCCCGATATCAGCTATAGTTAATTACTTAGACCAGTGGCCTCCCATTTTGGTAACCTACTTACAAACACTTTTGGGGATCTTCCTTAGGTTTAAGAAATTTATACCTTATATTTAGACACTCTATAACACTTTTTATTTAATAATCATTGTATGGATATATTCAGCCAAACCCAGAACCTCAATATTCCACATTCCAGGGTCTACTAAGGCTTCTATTTTAGCCTCAGATTTTATCTGTTCCATTCCGCTTTCTGTTAGAACCATTTGGTGATGAGGATGGTTCCCTTGCCCGTCGAGAAACGAAGTGGCCCCTTAGTTAAGAAATCTCTTCCCATTGAAGGGATGGAACAATCAGGCACAAGCAGAAAAGAATGTAAAAACAGTTGGCCATTGATCTTGCACAAAAGTCATTCCAAGAAAGTGTGCCCCTGCCTTTTCCCTGACACCCCCATTACATACTCTTTGTGGTTGTTAAGGTTTCCAATCTTTTGGGTTAAGACCAAAAATGTTGCAAGAGCATCCTTTTGCATATTTCTCCAGGTGCGTTCAGCCTTTTCAGCCATATCCCTATAACTGAAAACTGAATAAGCAAATGGAACAAATTGTTCATCAGAGTCAGCATAGCCATAAGTGCCTGCCCCTGTTTTCTCAGGGTATATGCCCAGTAGTGGGATTGCTGGGTCATATGGTAGTTCTATTTGTAGTTTTTTAAGGAACCTCCATACTGTTCTCCATAGTGGCTGTATCAATTTACATTACCACCTGCAGTGCAAAAGTGTTCCCTTTTCTCCACACCCTCTCCAGCATTTATTGTTTCTAGATTTTTGATGATGCCCATTCTGACTGGTATGAGATGATATCTCATTGTAGTTTTGATTTGCATTTCTCTAATGATTAATGATGTTGAGCATTCTTTCATGTGTTTGTTGGCAATCTGTATATCTTCTTTGGAGAAATGTCTATTTAGGTCTTCTGCCCATTTTTGGATCGGGCTGTTTGTTTCTTTAATATTGAGCTGCATGAGCTGTTTATATATTTTGGAGATTAATCCTTTGTCCATTGATTTGTTTGCAAATATTTTCTCCCATTCTGAGGGCTGTCTTTTGGTCTTCTTTATGGTTTCCTTTGCTGTGCAAAAGCTTTGAAGTTTCATTAGGTCCCATTTGTTTATTTTTGTTTTTATTTCCATTTCTCTAGGAGGTGGGTCAAAAAGGATCTTGCTCTGATTTATGTCATAGAGTGTTCTGCCCATGTTTTCCTCTAAGAGTTTGATAGTTTTTGGCCTTACATTTAGGTCTTTAATCCAATTTGAGTTTATTTTTGTGTATGCTGTTAGGGAGTGTTCTAATATCATACTTTTACATGTACCTGTTGGTGTTTTCCCAGCACCACTTATTGAAGAGGCTGTCCTTTCTGAACTGTACATTCCTGCCTCCTTTATAAAGATAAGGTCAACATATGTGCATGGGTTCATCTCTGAACTTTCTATCCTGTTCCATTGATCTATATTTCTGTTTTTGTGCCAGTACCATACTGTCTCGATTACTGTAGCTTTGTAGTATAGTCTGAAGGCAGGGAGCCTGATTCCTCCACCTCCAATTTTCGTTCTCAAGATTGCTTTGGCAATTCGGGGTCTTTGGTTTCCATACAAATTGTGAAATATTTTGTTCTAGTTCTGTGAAAAATTCCAGTGGTAGTTTGATAGGGACTGCATTGATTCTGTAGTTTGCTTTGGGTAGTAGAGTCATTTTCACAATGTTGATTCTTCCAATCCAAGAGCATGGCATATCTCTCCATCTATTTGTATCAACTTTAATTTCTTTCATCAGTGTCTTATAATTTTCTGCATATATGTCTTTTGGCTCCTTAGGTAGGTTTATTCCTAGATATTTTATTCTTTTTGTTGCAATGGTAAATGGTTGTGTTTTCTTAATTTCACTTTCGTATGTTCCATCATTAGTGTATAGGAAAGCAAGAGATTTCTGTGCATTAATTTTGTATCCTGCTACTTTACCAAATTCATTGATTAGCTCTACTAGTTTTCTGGTAGCATCTTTAGGATTCTCTATGTGTAGTATCATGTCATCTGCAAACAGTGACAGATTTACTTCTTCTTTTACAATTTGGATTCCTTTTATTTCCTTTTCATCTCTGATTGCTGTGGCTAAAACTTCCAAAACTATGTTGAATAAGAGTGGTGAGAGTGGGCAACATTTTTCCTGATCTTAGTGGAAATGCTTTCAGTTTTTCACCTTTGAGGATGATGTTGGCTGCGAGTTTGTCATATATGGCCTTTATTATGTTGAGGGACATTCCCTCTATGCCTACTTTCTGCAGGGTTTTTATCATAAATGGGTGTTTAATTTTGTCAAAAGCTTTCTCTGCATCTCTTGAAATGAACATATGGTTTTTCTCCTTCAATTTGTTAATATGGTGTATCACATTGATTGATTTGCATATATTGAAGAATCCTTGTATTCCTGGAATAAACCCCACTTGATCATAGTGTATGATCCTTTTAATGTGCTGTTGGATTCTGTTTGCTAGTATTTTGTTGAGGATTTTTGCATCTATATTCATCAGTGATATTGGTCTCTAGTTTTCTTTCTTTGTGACATCCTTTTCTGGTTTTGGTATCAGGATGATTGATGGTGGCCTCGTAGAATGAGTTTGGGAGTGTTCCTCCCTCTGCTATATTTTGGAAGAGTTTGAGAAGGATAGGTGTTAGCTCATCTCTAAATGTTTGATAGAATTCGCCTGTGAAGCCATCTGCTCCTGGGCTTTTGTTTGTTGGAAGATTTTTAATCACAGTTTCAATTTCAGTGCTTGTGATTGGTCTGTTCATATTTTCTATTTCTTCCTGATTCGGTCTCGGCAGGTTGTGCCTTTCTAACAATTTGTCCATTTCTTCCAGGTTGTCCATTTTATTAGCATAGGGTTGCTTTTAGTAATCTCTCATGATCTTTTGTAGTTCTGCAGTGTCAGTTGAGTCTTCTCCATTTTTTTCTTGATGAGTCTGGCTAATGGTTTATCAATTTTGTTTATCTTCTCAAAGGACCAGATTTTAGTTTTATGGATCTTCGTTATTGTTTCCTTTATTTCTTTTTCATTTATTTCTGATCTGATCTTTATGATTTCTTTCCTTCTGCTAACTTTGGGGTTTTTTTGTTCTTCTTTCTCTAATTGCTTTAGGTGCAAGGTTAGGTCGTTTATTCGAGATGTTTCCTGTTTCTTAAGGTAGAATTTTATTACTATAAACTTCCCTCTTAGAACTGCTTTTGCTGCATACCATAGGTTTTGAGTCGTCGTGTCTCCATTGTCATTTGTTTCTAGGTATTTTTTTATTTCCTCTTTGATTTCTTCAGTGATTACTTTGGTATTAAGTAGTGTATTGTTTAGCCTCCATGTGTTTGTATTTTTTACAGATCTTTTCCTGTAATTGATATCTAGTCTCCTAGCATTGTGGTTGGAAAAGATACTTGATACAGTTTCAATTTTCTTAAATGTACCAAGGCTTGATTTGTGACCCAAGATATGATCTATCCTGGAGAATGTTCCATGAACATTTGAGAAAAATGTGTATTCTGTTGTTTTTGGATGGAATGTCCCATAAATAGCAATTAAGTCCATCTTGTTTAAAGTATCATTTAAAGCTTGTGTTTCCTTATTTACTTTCATTTTGGATGATCTGTCCATTGGTGAAAGTGGGGTGTTAAAGTCCCCTACTATGATTGTGTTACCATCAATTTCCCCTTTTATGGCTGTTAACATTTGCCTTATGTATTGAGGTGCTCCTATATTAGGTACATAAATATTTACAATAGTTATGTCTTCTTCTTGAATTGATCCCTTGATCATTATGTAGTGTCCTTCTTTGTCTCTTCTAATATTCTTCATTTTAAAGTCTATTTTGGGGCTCCCCTGGTGGCTCAGTGGTTGAGAGTCCGCCTGCTGATGTGGGGGACACGGGTTCGTGCCCCAGTCCAGGAGGATCCCACATACCGCGGAGCTGCTGGGCCCGTGAGCCATGGCTGCTGAGCCTGTGCGTCCGCAGCCTGGGCACCGCAACGGGAGAGTCCGTAACAGTTAGAGGCCCATGTATCGCAAACAAACAAACAAAGAAACAAAAACAATAAATAAATAAATAAATAAAGTCTATTTTTTCTCATATGAGAATTGCTACTCCAGCTTTCTTTTGGTTTCCATTTGCATGGAATATCCTTTTCCATCCCCTTACTTTCAGTCTGTATGTGTCTCTAGGTCTGAAGTGGGTCTCTTGTAGACAGCATATATATGGGTCTTGTTTTTGTATCCATTCAGCCAGTCTGTGTCTTTTGGTGGGAGCATTTAATCCATTTACGTTTACGGTAATTATCGATATGTATGTTCCTATTCCCATTTTCTTAATTGTTTTGGGTTCATTATTGTAGGTCTTTTCCGTCTCTTGTGTTTCTTGCCTAGAGAAGTTCCTTTAGCATTTGTTGTAAAGCTGGTTTGGTGGTGCTGAACTCTCTCAGCTTTTGCTTGTCTGTAAAGGTTTTAATTTCTCCACCAAATCTGAATGAGATTCTTGCTGGGTAGAGTAATCTTGGTTGTAAGTTTTTCTCCTTCATCACTTTAAATATGTCTTGCCAGTCCCTTCTGGCTTGCAGATTTTCTGCTGAAAGATCAGCTGTTAACCTTATGGGGATTCCCTTGTGTGTTATTTGTTGTTTTTCCCTTGCTGCTTTTAGTATGTTTCCTTTGTTTATAATTTTTGACAGTTTGATTAATATGTGTCTTGGCGTATTTCTCCTTGAATTTATCCTGTATGTGACTCTCTGTGCTTCCTGGACTTGATTAACTATTTCCTTTCCCATATTAGGGAAGTTTTCAACTATAATCTCTTCAAATATTTTCTCAGTCCCTTTCTTTTTCTCTTCTTCTTCTGGAACCCCTATAATTCGAATGTTGGTGCATTTAATGTTGTCCCAGATGTCTCTGAGACTGTCTTCAGTTCTTTTCATTCTTTTTTCTTTATTCTTCTCTGCAGTAGTTATTTCCACTATTTTATCTTCCAGGTCACTTATCCGTTCTTCTGCCTCAGTTATTCTGCTATTGAACCCTTCTAGAGTATTTTTAATTTCATTTTTTGTGTTGTTCATTGTTGCCTGTTTCATCTTTAGTTCTTCTAGGTCCTTGTTAACAGTTTCTTGCATTTTCTCTATTCTATTTCCAAGATTTTGGATCATCTTTACTATCATTATTCTGAATTCTTTTCCAGGTAGACTGCCTATTGCATCTTCATTTGTTAGGTCTGGTGGGTTTTTACCTTGTTCCTTCATCTGCTGTGTGGTTTTCTGTCTTCTCAATTTGCTTATCTTACTGTGTTTGGGGTCTCCTTTTTGCAGGCTGTAGGTTCGTAGTTCCCATTGTTTTTGGTGTCTGTCCCCAGTGGCTAAAGTTGGTTAAGTGGGTTGTGTAGGCTTCCTGGTGTAGGGGACTGGTGCCTGTGTTCTGGTGGATGAGGCTGGATCTTGTCTTTCTGGTAGGCAGGTCCACGACTGGTGGTGTGTTTTGGGGTGTCTGTGGACTTATTATGATTTTAGGCAGCCTCTCTGCTAATGGGTGGGGTTGTGTTCCTGTCTTGCTAGTTGTTTGCCATAGGGTGTTCAGCACTGTAGCTTGCTGGTCATTGAGTGAAGCTGGGTGTTGGTGTTGAGATGGAAATCTGTGGGAGATTTTCGCCATTTGATATTATGTGGAGCTGGGAGGTCTCTTGTGGACCAGGCTCCTGAAGTTACGTCTCCCACCTCAGAGGCACAGCACTGACTCGTGGCTGAAGCACCAAGAGCCTTTCATCCACATGGCTCAGAATAAAAGGGAGAAAAAGTAGAAAGAAAGTAAGAGGATAAAATAAAATAAAATAAAGTAAGATAAAATAAAATAGTTACTAAAATAAAAAATAATTAGTAAGGAAACAATTTTTTTTCAAAAAAGTAAAAACAAAAACGGACGGATAGAACCCTAGGACAAATGGTGAAAGCAAAGCTATACAGACAAAATCTCACACAGAAGCATACACATACACATTCACAAAAAGGTGAAAAGGGGAAAAAATAATAAATCTTGCTCTCAAAGTCCACCTCCCTAATTTGGGATGATTCATTGTCTATTCAGGTATTCCACAGATGCAGGGTACACCAAGTTGATTGTGGAGCTTTAATCCACTGCGCCTGAGGCTGCTGGGAGAGATTTCCCTTTCTCTTCTTTGTTCACACAGTTCCCGGGGCTCAGCTTTGGATTTGGCCCCGCCTCTGTGTGTAGGTCACCGGGGGGCATCTGTTCTTCGCTCAGACAGGACGGGGTTAAAGGAGCAGATGACTCAGGGCCTCTGGCTCACTCAGGCCGGGGGGAGGGAGGGGCACGGAGTGCGAGGCGGACCTGTGGAAACAGAGGCCAGCGGGACGCTGCACCAGCCTGAGGCGCGCCGTGCGTTCTCCCGGGGAAGTTGTCCCTGGATCATGGGACCCTGGCAGTGGTGGGCTGCACAAGCTCCCAGGAAGGGAGGTGTAGATAGTGACCTGTGCTCGTACACAGGCTTCTTGGTGGCGGCAGCAGCAGCCTTAGCGTCTCATGACCGTCTCGGGGGTCCACGCTGTTACCCGCGGCTCGGGTAACAGGAAGAATTCGGGAAAGGTCAAAAGGAGACAGGAGATGCCAGCCTATATTTCCTACCAACCTCCCAGAATCCTTCTCGCTGGAATCCACCTTGGCTGAGCGATGCACGTGCCACCAGGAAGGACCCTGAGTCAGAATGATTGGCCAGAGACAACCCGGAAACTAACTCCATTACCATAATACCCGAGACCGTGAGCTGCGTGGCAGAGCAGTCCTCCTGGGATCCCTGACCCTGCTGCTCTCCACCCGAGTGCCCCTTCCCAATAAAATCTCTTGCTTTGTCAGCACGTGTCTCTTTGGACAATTCATTTTTGAGTGTTAGACAAGAGCCCACTCTCGGTCCCTGGAAGGGGTCCCCCTTCCTGCAACATGTTGTTTCTGGTCATCCAAGTGTATCTGTCACCACAACACCCCTGAAAATTTCATACTGTAACCGAGTAGGACCCTACGGGGCCTTTTCTCCCCCCCATATCCTCTGCTTAACTCCTCTCTGAAGTACCAAGAAAATAGTATTTGATGCCAATTTCCTGAGTTGTTTTGCAGATGTGAACCCCCCTGTCCCCACCAAAGGGAAGATGTTAACTACTTGATGACCATGAGCTCATAGCTCCAGGCCTCCTGGAGCCTAAGGACGGATAAAGTTAACTCCTGTGACACCAACCTGTTCTGTCATCATCAGCCAATCAGAGAATTGTGCACAATCTGATCACATACTCTGCGACAACCCCGCTCCTCACCTGGTTTTTAAAAATGCTTTACTGAAAACTTTCGGGGAACTTGAAGCTTTTTAGGGCTTGAGCCACCTTGCCTCCTTGCATGGTCTTGCAATAAGCCTCCTCTGCTCCAAACTCGGAAGTTTCGGTTTGTTTGGCCTCACTGTGTGTCGGGCACATGAACTTGCGTTAACAATTTTGGCGAAGCCAATCTAGGAGTCCATGTCCATGGCAGGCCAACCCTGGCCTGGGTCAGCCCCTTCCCCAAGTCCGCAGCAGCTTCCAGAGCCCACTTCACTCTGGTGATCTCAAAGGGACTGTTCCCGACCAGCGCCGGCCGCCCATGGCAGGAGGCTGTTGGAGCCAAAAAATGTCTGGAGCTGTGGTCCACATTTGGTGTCGCTGGGTGAGTCGCTCCAGCTTGCACAGGCAGGGAATTCTCTCCACTACGTCTGGGCCGCTTCCCTTGTGGGAAGTGAGCCACTTTAGGGTAAGTCAGTCCAGTGTGCACACCGGGAACATATTCCCCCCTCAATTTGGGCTTTCCCTCTATGGAAAAGGCAATTTGTTTTGCATTTGGTTGCGGTACCCTGTTGGAGAAGGGAATTGTTGAACTCTACCTGATTTGGGAACCAGTTCATTTGCTTTTTGAGAGACCGTCTTGCCAATTTGTTTGAAGGCCTCCGTTTGGGAGTGGAAATGGAATTTTAGACTACACCTCTGATTTTCTGTGTGACCATAGCTTAGTTGTTTGTGTTTTTGTGTGTACCATTTTGGGGTGAGCCACTCATGGTCCACTCTTTCTTAGCTATGCCTCATCTGATTATTTGTTTGTGGGACCACGTGTTTGTTGTTTGTGTGTTAGTACTTGCATTGGCCAGTTGAAACGTCTTTGGTGAATAAAGGGGCTCGTGTGTGATGACACCAGGGTATCCTTTCCTACTGCATAGGTTTTGCCTACAGAGGAGAGTTGGTTGGGATTTCCCTTTTGAACTAGCCTTAGTCATTCATTCAGCTTCATCTCAGATGGGACATTGGGTGGGAATCATCCTTTTTTGGGGGCTAGGGAACTGTGAACCTTAGAGACCAATTTGAATTGCTATTTGCTTGATATTTGATAACACTAGCCGTGGATAATTAAGTATGGATGATCAGATCTCTGTTCCATCTTATAGTCCTCTGGGGTACTTTTGCAAAACTAAGAGATCTTTAGCTATACTACCTAAATGAAAAAAATGCCACAATACTCCCTGAGATCTGGAGGGCAAAGGCCCCTGATGTATTGGCTATTATATCAAAGTGGGTCTTTTGCAATTGCTTTTATATTGGGGGTATGTGTGTGTGGGTGAATGAGTGTCTCGGTACCTGAGTCCAAATCCCTTTTTCACTTCCTGGTTTTGCTGAAAGAGGGGCATGCAAATGTGAACAAATGATATGTATTATTGTATTTGTTTCTTTAAAGTGAGGTGAATATTTGGGAACTGGAAAAAAGAAAACTCTCTGAAAATAGCACAAGGTGGCTGGGTTTTGTGTAAGTAGTTTGAAGAGGAATTTGCATTTCTCTTCCTGTGCCTTTGAGAGGTAAATGATCTACCTGGAGAGGGGGATGATGACGTAAGAGTAAGACGTGGAGATCACCTTCCTCCCCACCAGATACACCAGAAATACATTTACACGTGGAACAACTCCTACAGAACACCTACTGAATGCTGGCAGAAGACCTCAGACCTCCCAAAAGGCAAGAAACTCCCCATGTACCTGGGTAGGGCAATAGAAAAAAGAAAAAACAAAGACAAAAGAATAAGGACGGGACCTGCACCAGTGGGAGGGATCTGTGAAGGAGGAAAGGTTTCCACACACTAGGAAGCGCATTCTTTACCAGGACCTCCTGTTGTTAAGATAACTCATGCAAGTGGCTACTATCTTGTCTGGCCATGATGGGCAGTTTGAGTCAGTGGTTCCCCTAACAAATGTGAGCCATCAATGGGTTGTCTATTCCTAATAAAGAGGTGAGTGACATCTGTTCCAGTCAGGGTTCTTTGGTTGCAAACAACAGAAACCAACTTTGGCTAACTTATGCAGAAAAGGAATTTTTTATAAAATCATCTCTGCTCAGGAAATTGGCAGGAAGGCTACAGAGCCATGTTCAGAAATGGGCAGAAACCTGCAGGACTTAGGAAGCAGGAAACACAGGAGAGATGTGGCAGCAGGAATGGCAGGACCTGAAACCCCTCTGTAAACAGAGGCCTTGGTACAGGCTGAAAGACACATTGTTCCTAGTAGGTTCTAAGCTGGCCAGGTCAGATCCCTCCTTGCTTTTTAAATCATTATACACAGTTGAAAATGGAACATGTTAAGACAAGACATCTCTGGGAAACCTGGCTTTCACAGAAGATAGTCTAGAAGCCACTGCCAAGGGCACTCAGTAGTGATAAAATAGACCTGTCTCCTTTTGCCCCACAGAATAGAACTAGGAACAATGAGTAAATATTTCAAGGAGACAGAGTTGAGATCTGTATGGCCAGGGACTTTCTAATAAACAGAGCTATTCAACAATGGATTTAACAGACTTCCATGGTGGTGAGCTTGCTGGCCACTGCAATTTTTCAAGGAAAGACTGAATTCCCTCTGACAGAATATGAAAGGGAAACCTGCCTTAATAGGAAATAGATTAGGATCCCTCTCAACTGCTTGATTTGTGATTTTAAACTAGACTTTTACAGCTATTTGCTGGAAATGAACATTCTTTATAGCCATTCCCCATCCCTTCCCCATAATATTATGGATGCAAAATCATCTATGATCATTAGTATTATCCACTTAGAACAATTTTTTATTCATGTTTCCTATTGTAAATTGCATAATCACACCATAGAAACTCTGGGGGAAAAAAAAAGAAAAGAGAAAAAAGGCGTCTATAGTCCCATTTGTGGGTTTTCTTCCAATTTTTTACTTATGTGCATTTTTCAAAAATGAAAATAGCTAATTTCTTCTTATTGTAAAGATGACACAGTTGGTATGTTCAATTAATATGGAAAAGTATAAAAAAGAAAGTAAAAGATTATCTAAAATGTTGAACATCTTAGAACACATCTTTTATGATATTGCTCTATGCATAAATATGCATATCTAACATTTTACATAAATGGGACCCTACCATAAAAGGAGGGTTGTTGTGACCCTATATCGCTCTGTGTTATGTTATAGAGCTCATCTTGTGCCAGTGAATATATAAATATTGTCTTCTAAGTGGCCACATAACATTCCTTATATGGCTGTTTCATAATTTAATTGATATCCTATTAATGGATATTTTGAACATTTAGATTGTGTCCAATTTTTACTCTTATGAACAATACTGCATTGAACACCCTTGTACATCTGTCTCTAGGTATTTGTCTGCTTGTCTTAGGCTATATTTTCTTCAAACAATTCTAAGCGAGTAACAAACCAAAGGCAGATTAAAGTTGTTAGCTGCATAAGAGAAAGCTGGCTATCTCCTGAAGTAGATGTAAAAAGGGTACACTTGTGTATGGGCAAAAAAAACAGCAGTTCCCTGACTGGCACAATACCCACCCATAAAATGTTCTCTGACATATCCCCAGCAGAAGACTTACAAAACTCACCACTGGTAATCCAGACTGCTAGAAGTATTCCCACCTCCCACCCCTAACCCTAACAAAGCTCTGCATTTCCCTCCCTCAATCCTGCCCTACCCTGTTTCTAGCCCTTCCTTCCCTCTGAGAACCTGTCACTGTTACACATGCTTTTTTCTTCTGTGAAATGTGAATAAAGAAACCTGCTTTCTGCCCTCAAGTCCAGTTTGTCTCTCTATCCAAAGAGCAGAGAAAACTCACACCATGTCAAGCTGGGGCTTGGTGCCATCTGGGTTAGCCCAGGTCAGTACATCTGCCCTCCAGAAATTAGCAAGTCAGAAACACCCAGGAGGACCTAAAGGGCTGTGAGTTAACTTTGGAGATCTACCTTACATGGAGGTTGAATTTTGAAGTCAACTCATAAGCAAAAACTCACCATGGCAGAGATGGCTATTTGCCTCCTCAACAATTATTCTCCCCTCCTTCCACACTAATAGAAACCTAATTTTATTCTGAGTAGCAATATGTTAATCTAAAGGATTATATTTCCCAGTCTTCCTTGTGTCCAGTGATATATAAGCTAAAGTCATTGAATGGGGCTGCAGGGAAAGCATTTTAGAGGATTTACCTGGCTGGGAGGGTCACCTTTTTGCTCTTTCCTCTCTTATTCCTTCTTCTTGCCCGGAATGTGGACTCTAAGATGTTTTTGTAGTCCTCCTGGGTCTTGAGGTGACCTTGAGTTAGAAATGTGTGCCAGTAAGAGCCAAAAGATAGTCAGAGCCTGGGTCCCTGATGGCCATGGAGTCACCAGCCCTGGACCACTTTTATCTCTGGACACTTTTTTGGTTGGAAAGAGATACCCTTGTTTAAGTCACTTACTTGCTTTTTCTGTTATATGCATCTAAAGCTAAACTTAGAGAAGGAGATGAAGATTGCAGAGTAGGAGGACATGGAGCTCTCCTCCCCCTATGAACACATCAAAAATATATCTAGATGTGGAATAATTTTCACTGAAAACTAACTAGAAATTGGCAGAAGGATTCCTGTACAACTAAGGCAGTAAGAAAGATACATGTGTGGTTAGGTGACAAAGGAAGAAGAAGAACTGGGTCTGGACCTGTGCCCCTGGGATTGGACTCAGAGGAAAAGGGAGATTGCATAGGTGGACACCTGCCCTGGGGAGAGACTGGTTTGAGCTAGAATGTACGCCCAAGTCCTGGGATCCTATGCAAAGGAAACAAGCTCCCTTAGCTGGTTGGAGGACCACTGGGACAGACAGAGGGTTGTGGGAAGCATGGACTCCACTCATGAGGAGTGCACACGTGCCAGCTAGTCCCCAAGGGAGGGCAGAGAGAGGTCTGCTCTAGCCACCACTAGGTTTCTCATGCCCTAGTCCATGCTGAGTAAATGCTCAACACTCACTCCATACCACAGTACAGCACTGGATCTGGGGTGGACACGATGGGAGGTGGGGCTGGGGGACTCTACTGTGGAATGCAGAGGTGAACTGGTCCTGGGGTGGAGCCCAAGGTGGGTGGAATTGGCCACTGTTGGCAGCTCCCCAGAAGCCACCCAGTTCTCTGAGGGTGGCCCCTCCACCATTGCTCTGATGCACACAGAGAGCCCACATAGGCCCTACCTGCCCTGCACAGTGGTCCCACAAGATGGCAGGAGTGGCAGAGGCTGGAGACAGTGATCAGCTGTGAGACACAAAGAGGACTTGCCCCTGAGGTAAGGCAAAGAGATGCAACCTGGTCCCAGGTAGGAGCCCAGGTGGGGCAGCAGTGGCCATTGTTGGTATTTACTCAAGTGACACCACAGAAGTGGCCCAGATCTCTGACACCAGTCACTCAACAATGGCTCGCCTCCCAGTAAACACTAAGAGTTCATGCATCCACTGACAGCCCTGCTGACTGTTCCACAACAGCATAGGGATGGTGGAGACTGAGGGCAGTCATCAGGGGTAAGGGACAAAGGGGACTTGCACCCAAGGCTGCATCTGAGTGGAGACATGGGCATCTACACAGTCAATGCTTTGGATCACTGTCTGTGCATGAACCCCACACTCTTCAGCAACCCCCTTCTCTGGGACAAGAGCCTGGTGTAGGGAGAGGGGAAAAACACACTTAAAGGGAGCAGAGCCAGCTAGGCCTGACCCTCAGGGCTTTTGCTCAAGCAACTTGGGAGCAGATTCTCCCACCAATAAGGTGATGACAGCCACTGAGCAGAGAGAAAGTCTCACCTCACACCTGGGTCAGCTCTAGCCCGTTCATCTCCAGCCACACCCCCTACCAAGGTGATAGCTGCTAGTACACCCTGAGGAAAGACATGACGTGTCCACATCAAATCCAGCTCTCCCAGCAAAGGCACTGGGCACATGCAGACTGTATAGGGATGCTCCCACATAAGAACACTGCCTCAAGACTGTAGGAAATAGTTGTTTCACCTAAATTCATAGAGGCAGAAAAACTTAAGCAAAATGAAAAGACAGAGGAACCACTTTCAATTGAAAGAGCAAGAGAAAAACCCTGAAAAAATAATGAAACAGAAATAAACAATTTACCAGATAAAGAATTCAAAATATTGGTAATAAACATGTTAACTGAATTAGGGAAAAGAATTGATGTAAACAGTGAACATTTCAACAAGGAACTAGAAAATATAAACAGACCCAATCAGAAACAAATAACTGAAATAAAACATACACAAGAAGGAATGAATAGCAGACTAAGTGATCAGAAGAAATCATAAGATAAGAACTCATAAGATAAAGTAATGGAAATCAAACAATCAGAACAGCAGAAAGAAAAACAAAATTTTAAAAAGTGAGAGCAATTTAAGAGATCTCTGGAATAATATTAAGCATACCAACATTAGATTATAGGGGTCCCGAAGAGGAAGCAAGACAGAGAAGGGGAACAAAAATGTATTTGATGAAATTATGGCTGAACATGTCTCAAACTTGAAGAAGGATATATATCCAAGTACAGGAAGCTCAGAGGGTCCCAAACAAGATGAACTCAAACAGACCCACACCAAGTCATACCATAATTAAAATGGCAAAACTTAAAGACAGAATTCTAAAGGTAGCAAGAGGAAAACAAAGAATCATATACAAGGGAATTCCCATGAGACTATCAGCTGATTTTTCTGCAGAAACTTTGCAGGCCAGATGTAAGTGGGTGAAAGGGAAAAACCTGCAACATAGGTTAGTCTATCCAGCAAGATTATCATTTAGAACAGAAGGAAATAAACTTCTCAGACAAGCAAAAACTAACAGAATTCATCAATACCAAGCCTATCCTAAAAAGAAATGTTAAATGGTCTTCCCTAAGTGGAAAAAAAGTAAGACTGTATAGGAAACGCAAATATATAGTAAGGACTGAAAATCAAAACTTAGACTCTCAGACCGCGTGGACTCCTAAAGAGATGGTTTTCAAAGTCTGGTGGCGGAATTGAAGCCTTCAAAAGAAGGACTAATCAGAAGGCCATTATGTAAAACAGTGGAGGCTGGAAGGCATCGAGTGGCCTGGCAAGTGTGAAGCCCTTGGGCTCTGCAGGGGACAGTTTGAAAATCTCTGGCCTGTAGCATAAAGGTTCCCTCATGAGACCACAGTTAACATGTTGGCCAGGGCTGCAGTCACCACTGCGGCTGGAGAATTCCCTGCTGAGATGGCTTAGTCACCTGACCGATACATCAGATATACATCTACACGTGGAACAACTCCTACAGAACACCTACTGAACGCTGGCAGAAGACCTCAGACCACCCAAAAGGCAAGAAACTCCCCACGTACCTAGGTAGGGCAAAAAAGAAAAGAATAAACAGAGACAAAAGAATAGGGACGGGACCTGCACCAGTGGAAGGGAGCTGTGAAGGAGAAAAGGTTTCCACACACTAGAAGCCCCTTCGCGGGCGGAGACTGCAGGTGACGGAGGGGGGTGCTTCGGTGCCACAGAGGAGAGCACAGCAACAGGGGTGCAGAGGGCAAAGCGGGGAGACTCCCGCACAGAGGATCTGTGCCGACCGGCACTCACCAGCCCGAGACACTTGTCTGCTTACCCGCCGGGACAGACAGGGCTGGGAGCTGAGGCTCGGGCTTCGGTCGGAGCGCAGGGAGAGGACTGGGGTTGGCGGCGTGAACACAGCCTGCCGGGGGTTAGTGCACCACGGCTAGATGGGAGGGAGTCCGGGAAAAAGTCTGGAGGTACCGAAGAGGCAAGAGACTTTTGCTTGCCTCTTTGTTTCCTGGTGCGGGAGGAAAGAGGATCAAGAGCACCACTCAAAGGAGCTCCAGAGATGGGCGCGAGCCGCGGCTAACAGCACGGACCCCAGAAACGGGCATGAGACGCTAAGGCTGCTGCTGCCGCCACCAAGAAGCCTGTGTGCGAGCACAGGTCACTCTCCACACCTCCCTTCTGGGGAATCTGTGCAGCTCGCCACTGCCAGGGACCCGGGATCCAGGGACAACTTCCCCAGGAGAATGCACGGCACGCCTCAGGCTGGTGCAACGTTCCGCCGGCCTCTGCCGCCTCAGGCTCGCCCTGCATCCGCACCCCTCCCTCCCCTCAGCCTGAGTGAGCCAGAGCCCCCGAATCAGCGGCTCCTTTAACCCTGTCCTCTCTGAGCAAAGAACAGACGCCCTCCGGTGACCTACACGCAGAGGTGGGGCCAAATCCAAAGCTGAGCCCCTGGGAGCTGTGTGAACAAAGAAGAGAAAGGGAAATCGCTCCCAACAGCCTCAGGAGCAGTGGATTAAATCTCCACAATCAACTTGATGTACCCTGCATCTGTGGAATACATGAATAGACAATGAATCATCCCAAACTGAGGAAGTGGACTTTGAGAGCAAGATTTATTATTTTTTCCCCTTTTCCTCTTTTTGTGAGTATGTTTATGCTTCTGTGTGAGATTTTGTCTCTATAGCTTTGCTTTCACCATTTGTCCCAGGGTTCTGTCCGTCCGGTTCTTTTTATTTTTTGAAAAAAAATTTTTTTCTTAATATTTTTTATTTTAGTAACTTTATTTTATTTTATCCTCTTTCTTTCTTTCTTTCTTCTTTGCTCCCTTTTATTCTGAGCTGTGTGGATGAAAGGCTCTTGGTGCTGCAGACAGGAGTCAGTACTGTACCTCTGAGGTGGGAGATGCAAATTCAGGACCCTGGTCCACAAGAGACCTCCCAGCTACATGTAATATCAAACAGCGAAAATCTCCCAGAGATCTCCACCTAAACACCAACACCCAGCTTCACTCAACGACCAGCAAGCTACAGTGCTGGACACCCTACGGCAAACAACTAGCAAGAAAGGAACACAACCCCACCCATTAGCAGAGCGGCTGCCAAAAATCAAAATAAGTCCACAGACACCCCAAAACACACCACCAGTCGTGGACCTGCCCACAAGAAAGACAAGATCCAGCCTCATCCACCAGAACAGAGGCATTAGTCCCCTCCACCAGGAAGCCTACACAACCCACTGAACCAACTTTAGCCACTGGGGACAGACACCAAAAACAACGGGAACTACAAACTTGCAGCCTGCAAAAAGGGGACTGCAAACACAGTAAGATAACCAAAATGAGAAGACAGAAAAACACAGCAGATGAAGGAGCAAGATAAAAACCCACCAGACCTGATAAATGAAGAGGAAATAGGCAGTCTACCTGAAAAAGAATTCAGAATAATGATAGTAAAGATGATCCAAAATCTTGGAAATGGAATAGACAAAATGCAAGAAACAGTTAACAAGGACCTAGAAGAACTAAAGATGAAACAAGCAACGATGAACAACACAATAAATGAAATTAAAAATACTCAGAAGAGAACAATAACAGAATAACTGAGACAGAAGAACGGATAAGTGACTTGGAGAGATAAAATACTGGAAATAACTACTGCAGAGCAGAATAAAGAAAAAAGAATGAAAAGAACTGAGGACAGTCTCAGAGACCTCTGGGACAACATTAAATGCACCAACATTCGAATTATAGGGGTTCCAGAAGAAGAAGAGAAAAAGAAAGGGACTGAGAAAATATTTGAAGAGATTATAGTTGAAAACTTCCCTAATATGGGAAAGGAAATAGTTAATCAAGTCCAGGAAGCACAGAGAGTCCCATACAGGATAAATACAAGGAGAAATATGCCAAGACACATATTAATCAAACTGTCAAAAATTAAATACAAAGAAAGCATATTAAAAGCAGCAAGGGAAAAACAACAAATAACACACAAGGGAATCCCCATAAGGTTAACAGCTGATCTCTCAGCAGAAACCCTACAAGCCAGAAGGGAGTGGCAGGACATACTGAAAGTGATGAAGGAGAAGAACCTGCAACCAAGAATACTCTACCCAGCAAGGATCTCATTCAGATTTGATGGAGAAATTAAAACCTTTACAGACAAGCAAAAGCTGAGAGAGTTCAGCACCACCAAACCACCTTTACAACAAATGCTAAAGGAACTTCTCTAGACAAGAAACACAAGAGAAGGAAAAGACCTACAATAACAAACCCAAAACAATTTAGAAAATGGGAATAGGAACATGCATATCGATAATTACCTTAAATGTAAATGGATTAAATGCTCCCACCAAAAGACACAGATTGGCTGAATGGACACAAAAACAAGACCCTTATATATGCTGTCTACAAGAGACCCACTTCAGACCTAGAGACACATACAGACTGAAAGTAAGGGGATGGAAAAAGATATTCCATGCAAATGGAAACCAAAAGAAAGCTGGAGTAGCAATTCTCATATCAGAAAAAATAGACTTTAAAATAAGGACTATTAAAAGAGGCAAAGAAGGACACTACATAATGATCAAGGGATCGATCCAAGAAGAAGATATAACAATTGTAAATATTTACGCACCCAACATAGGAGCACCTCAATACATAAGGCAAATACTAACAGCCATAAAAGGGGAGACCGACAGTAACACATTCATAGTAGGGGACTTTAACACCTCACTTTCACCCATGGACAGATCATCCAAAATGAAAATAAATAAGGAAACACAAGCTTTAAATGATACATTAAACAAGATGGACTTAATTGATATTTATAGGAAATTCCACCCAAAAACAACAGAATACACATTTTTCTCAAGTGCTCATGGAACATTCTCCAGGATAGATCATATCTTGGGTCACAAATCAAGCCTTGGTAAATTTAAGAAAATTGAAATTGTATCAAGTATCTTTTCTGACCACAACTCCATGAGACTAGATATCAATTACAGGAAAAGATCTGTAAAAAATACAAACACATGGAGGCTAAACAATACACTACTTAATAATGAAGTGATCACTGAAGAAATCAAAGAGGAAATAAAAAAATACCAAGAAACAAATGACAGTGGAGACACAACGACCCAAAACCTATGGAACGCAGAAAAGGCAGTTCTAAGTGGGAAGTTTATAGCAATACAAGCCCACGTTAAGAAGCAGGAAACATCTCGAATAAACAACCTAACCTTGCACCTCAAGCAATTAGAGAAAGAACAAAAAAACCCCAAAGTTAGCAGAAGGAAAGAAATCATAAAGATCAGATCAGAAATAAATGAAAAAGAAATGAAGGAAACGATAGCAAAGATCAATAAAACTAAAAGCTGGTTCTTTGAGAAGATAAACAAAATAGATAAACCACTAGCCAGACTCATCAAGAAAAAAAGGGAGAAGACTCAAATCAACAGAATTAGAAATGAAAAAGGAGAAGTAACAACTGACACTGCAGAAATAAAAATCGTGAGAGATTACTACAAGCAACTCTATGCCAATAAAATGGACAATCTGGAAGAAATGGACAAATTCTTAGAAATGCACAACCTGCCAAGACTGACTCAGGAAGAAATAGAAAATATGAACAGACCAATCACAAGCACTGAAATTGAAACTGTGATTAAAAATCTTCCAAGAAACAAAAGCCCAGGACCAAATGGCTTCACAGGTGAATTCTATCAAACGTTTAGAGAAGAGCTAACACCTGTCCTTCTCAAACTCTTCCAAAATATAGCAGAGGGAGGAACACTCCCAAATTTCTTCTACTAGGCCACCATCACCTTGATACCAAAACCAGACAAGGATGTCACAAAGAAAGAAAACTACAGGCCAATATCACTGATGAACATAGATGCAAAAATCCTCAACAAAATACTAGCAAACAGAATCCAACAGCACATTAAACGGATCATACAGCATGATCAAGTGGGGTTTATTCCAGGAATGCAAGGATTCTTCAATATACGCAAATCTATCAATGTGATAAACCATATTAACAAACTGAAGGAGAAAAACCATATGATTATCTCAATAGAAGCAGAGAAGGCTTTCGACAAACTTCAACACCCATTTATGATAAAAACCCTGCAGAAAGTAGGCATAGAGGGAACTTTCCTCAACATAATAAAGGCCATATATGACAAGCCCACAGCAAACATCATCCTCAATGGTGAAAAACTGAAAGCATTTCCACTGAGATCAGGAACAAGACAAGGTTGCCCACTCTCACCACTCTTATTCAACATAGTTTTGGAAGTTTTAGCCACAGCAATCAGAGAAGAAAAGGAAATAAAAGGAATCCAAATCGGAAAGAAGAAGTAAAGCTGTCACTGTTTGCAGATGACATGATACTATACATAGAGAATCCTAAAGATGCTACCAGAAAACTACTAGAGCTAATCAATGAATTTGGTAAAGTAGCAGCATACAAAATTAATGCACAGAAATCTCTGGCATTCCTATACACTAATGATGAAAAATCTGAAAGTGAAATCAAGGAAACACTCCCATTTACCATTGCAACAAAAAGAATAAAATATCTAGGAATAAACCTACCTAAGGAGATGAAAGACCTGTATGCAGAAAATTATAAGACACTGATGAAAGAAATTAAAGATGATACAGATAGATGGAGAGATATACCATGTTCTTGGATTGGAAATATCAACATTGAAAATGACTCTACTACCCAAAGCAATCTACAGATACAATGCAGTCCCTATCAAACTACCACTGGCATTTTTCACAGAACTAGAACAAAAAATTTCGCAATTTGTATGGAAACACAAAAGACCCCGAATAGCCAAAGCAATCTTGAGAACGAAAAAAGGAGCTGGAGGAATCAGGCTTCCTGACTTCAGACTATACTACAAAGCTACAGTAATCAAGACAGTATGGTACTGGCACAAAAACAGAAAGATAGATCAATGGAATAGGATAGAAAGCCCAGAGATAAACCCACGCACATATGGACACCTTATCTTTGATAAAGGAGGCAGGAATGTACAGTGGAGAAAGGACAGCCTCTTCAATAAGTGGTGCTGGGAAAACACCAACAGGTACATGTAAAAGTATGAGATTAGATCACTCCCTAACACCATACACAAAAATTAGCTCAAATTGGATTAAAGACCTAAATGTAAGGCCAGAAACTATCAAACTCTTAGAGGAAAACATAGGCAGAACACTCTATGACATAAATCACAGCAAGATCCTTTCTGACCCACCTCCTAGAGTAATGGAAATACAAACAAAAATAAACAAATGGGACTAATGAAACTTCAAAGCTTTTGCACAGCAAAGGAAACCATAAACAAGACCAAAAGAGAACCCTAAGAATGGGAGAAAATATTTGCAAATGAAGCAACTGACAAAGGATTAATCTCCAAAAATTACAAGCAGCTCATGCAGCTCAATAACAAAAAAACAAACAACCCAATCCAAAAATGGGCAGAAGACCTAAATAGACATTTCTCCAAAGAAGATATACAGACTGCCAACAAACACATTAAAGAATGCTCAACATCATTAATCATTAGAGAAATGCAAATCAAAACTACAATGAGATATCATCTCACACCAGTCAGAATGGCCATCATCAAAAAATCTAGAAACAATAAATGCTGGAGAGGGTGTGGAGAAAAGGGAACACTCTTGCACTGCTGGTGGGAATGTGAATTGGTTCAGCCACTATGGAGAACAGTATGGAGGTTCCTTAAAAAACTACAAATAGAATTACCATATGACCCAGCAGTCCCACTACTGGGCATATACCCTGAGAAAACCAAAATTCAAAAAGAGTCATGTACCAAAATGTTCATTGCAGCTCTATTTACAATAGCCCAGAGATGGAAACAACCTAAGTGTCCATCATCGGATGAATGGATAAAGAAGATGTGGCACATATATACAATGGAATATTACTCAGCCTTAAAAAGAAACGAAATTGAGCTATTTGTAATGAGATGGATAGACCTAGAGTCTGTCATACAGAGTGAAGTAAGTCAGAAAGAAAAAGACAAATACCGTATGCTAACACATATATATGGAATTTAAGAAAAAAAAATGTCATGAAGAACCTAGGGGTAAGACAAGAATAAAGACGTAGACCTACTGGAGAACGGACTTGAGGATATGGGGAGGGGGAAGGGTGAGCTTTGACAGGGCGAGAGAGAGTCATGGACATATACACACTAACAAACGTAGCAAGGTAGATAGCTAGTGGGAAGCAGCCGCATGGCACAGGGATATTAGCTCGGTGCTTTGTGACAGCCTGGAGGGTGGGATAGGGAGAGTGGGAGGGAGGGAGACGCAAGAGGGAAGACATATGGGAACATATGTATATGTATAACTGATTCACTTTGTTATAAAGCAGAAACTAACACACCATTGTAAAGCAATTATACCCCAATAAAGATGTTAAAAAAAAAAAAAAAGAAAAAGAAAAGAAGAACTTAATGACACTTAATTGCAAAGGATGCTTACATTTCCCCGGCCACTAGTGAAGAGAGACTACGAAACAGTCTTTACTTCAGGTGGCTTCTTGCTCAGCTAAAAACCGGGAGTTTCAATATTTTGGAAGATGACTAAAGCTTACCACAAGAGACCTTCAAAACAATAATTAGTCAAGAGACTTTGAGACCAATGATTTTGGGGAAAATATATCTTTTAGGAAGGCTTTATACTACTCTAAATAGATAAATAAATGATGAGTAAATAGAAAAAAAAAATACTCAGAGGGGAACAATAGCAGAATAACTGAGACAGAAGAACGGATAAGTGACTTGGAGAGATAAAATACTGGAAATAACTACTGCAGAACAGAATAAAGAAAAAAGAATGAAAAGAACTGAGGACAGTCTCAAAGATCTGTGGGACAATATTAAACGCACCAACATTTGAATTATAGGGGTTCCAGAAGAAGAAGAGAAAAAGAAAGGGACTGAGAAAATATTTGAAGAGATTATAGTTGAAAACTTCCCTAATATGGGAAAGGAAATAGTTATTCAAGCCCAGGAAGCACAGAGAGTCCCATACAGGATAAATACAAGGAGAAGCACACCAAGACACATATTGATCAAACTGTCAAAAGTTAAATACAAAGGAAACATAATAAAAGCAGCAAGGGAAAAACAACAAATAACACACAAGGAAATCCCACAAGGTTAACAGCTGATCTTTCAGCAGAATATCTGCAAGCCAGAAGGGATTGGCAGGACATATTTAAAGTGATGAAGGAGAAGAACTTACAACCAAGACTACTCTACCCAGCAAGGATCTCATTCAGATTTGATGGAGAAATTAAAAGCTTTACAGACAGGCAAAAGCTGAGAGAGTTCAGCACCACAAAGCCATCTTTACAACAAATGCTAAAGGATCTTCTCTAGGCAAGAAACATAAGAGAAGGAAAAGACCTGCAAAAACAAACCCAAAACAATTAAGAAAATGGGAATAGGAACACACAAATCGATAATTACCTTAAATGTAAATGGATTAAATGCTCCCACCAAAAGACACAGACTGGCTGAATGGATACAAAAACAAGACCCATATATATGCTGTCTACAAGAGACTCACTTCAGACCTAGAGAAACATATAGACTGAAAGTGAGGGGATGGAAAAAGATATTCCATGCAATTGGAAACCAAAAGAAAGCTGGAGTAGCAATTCTCACATCAGAAAAAATAGACTTTAAAATAAAGACTATTAGAAGACACAAGGAAGGACACTACATAATGATCAAGGGATCGATCCAAGAAGAAGATATAACAATTGTAAATATTTATGCACCTAACATAGGAGCACCTCAATACATAAGGCAAACACTAACAGCCATAAAAGGGGAAATCAACAGTAACACAATCATAGTAGGGGACTTTAACACCCCACTTTCACCAATGGACAGATCATCCAAAATGAAAATAAATAAGGAAACACAAGCTTTAAATATTACATTAAACAAGATAGACTTAATTGATATTTATAGGAAATTCCATCCAAAAACAACAGAATACACATTTTTCTCAAGTGCTCATGGAACATTCTCTAGGATAGATCATATCCTGGCTCACAAATCAAGCCTTGTTAAATTTAAGAAAATTGAAATTGTATCAAGTATCTTCTCCGACCACAACACTATGAGACTAGATATCAATTACAGGAAAAGATCTGTAAAAAATACAAACACATGAAGGCTAAACAATACACTACTTAATAATGAAGTGACCACTGAAGAAATCAAAGAGGAAATCAAAAAATACCAAGAAACAAATGACAATGGAGACACGACGACCCAAAACCTATGGAACGCAGAAAAGGCAGTTCTAAGAGGGAAGTCTATAGCAATACAATCCTACCTTAAGAAACAGGAAACATCTCAAATAAACAACCTAACCTTGCACCTCAAGCAATTAGAGAAAGAAGAACAAAAAAACCCCAAAGTTAGCAGAAGGAAAGAAATCATAAAGATCAGATCAGAAACATATGAAAAAGAAATGAAGGAAACGATAGCAAAGATCCATAAAACTAAAAGCTGGTTCTTTGGGAAGATAAACAAAATTGATAAACCATTAGCCAGACTCATCAAGAAAAAAGAGGGAGAAGACTCAAATCAATAGAATTAGAAATGAAAAAGTAAAAGTAACAACTGACACTACAGAAATACAAAGCATCATGAGAGATTACTACAAGCAACTGCATGCCAAAAAAATGGACAACCTGGAAGAAATGGACAAATTCTTAGAAATGCACAACCTGTCAAGACTGAATCAGGAAGAAATAGAGAATATGAACAGACCAATCACAAGCACTGAAATTGAAACTGTGATTAAAAATCTTCCAAGAAACAAAAGCCCCTGACCAGATGGCTTCACAGGCGAATTCTATCAAACATTTAGAGAAGAGCTAACACCTGTCCTTCTCAAACTCTTCCAAAATATAGCAGAGGGAGGAACACTCCCAAACTCATTCTACGAGGCCACCATCACCCTGATACCAAAACCAGACAAGGGTGTCACAAAGAAAGGATACTGCAGGCCAATATCACTGATGAACATAGATGCAAAAATCCTCAACAAAATACTAGCAAACAGAATCCAACAGCACATTAAAAGGATCATACACTATGATCAAGTGGGGTTTATTCCAGGAATGCAAGGATTCTTCAATATATGCAAATCAATCAATGTGATACACCATATTAACAAATTGAAGGAGAAAAAACATATGGTCATCTCAATAGATGCAGAGAAAGCTTTCGACAAAATTCAACACCCATTTATGATAAAAACCCTGCAGAAAGTAGGCATAGAGGGAATGTCCCTCAACATAATAAAGGCCATATATGACAAACCCACAGGCTACATCATCCTCAATGGTGAAAAACTGAAGGCATTTCCACTAAGATCAGGAACAAGAAAAGGTTACCCACTCTCACCACTCTTATTCAACATAATTTTGGAAGTTTTAGCCACAGCAATCAGAGAAGAAGAGGAAATAAAAGGAATCCAAATCGGAAAAGAAGTAAAGCTGTCACTGTTTGTAGATGACATGATACTATACATAGAGAATCCTAAAGATGCTACCAGGTAACTACTAGAGCTAATCGATGAATTTGGTAAAGTAGCAGGATACAAAATTAATGCACTGAAATTTCTGGCATTCCTATACACTAATGATGAAAAATCTGAAAGTGATATCAAGAAAACACTCCCATTTACCATTGCAACAAAAAGCGTAAAATATCTAGGAATAAACCTACCTAAGGAGCCAAAAGACCTGTATGCATAAAATTATAAGACACTGATGAAAGAAATTAAAGATGATAAAAATAGACGGAGAGATATACCGTGTTCTTGGATTGGAAATATCAACATTGAAAATGACTCTACTACCCAAAGCAATCTACAGATTCAATGCAATCTGTATCAAACTACCACTGGCATTTTTCACAGAACTAGAACAAAAAATTTCACAATTTGTATGGAAACACAAAAGACCCCGAATAGCCAAAGCAATCTTGAGAACGAGAAATGGAGCTGGAGGAATCAGGCTCCCTGACTTCAGACTATACTACAAAGATACAGTAATCAAGACAGTATGTTACTGGCACAAAAACAGACATATAGATCAGTGGAACTGGATAGAAAACCCAGAGATAAACCCACGCACATATGGACACCTTATCTTTGATAAAGGAGGCAGGAATGTACAGTGGAGAAAGGACAGCCTCTTCAATAAGTGGTGCTGGGAAAACACCAACAGGTACATGTAAAAGTATGAGATTAGATCACTCCCTAACACCATACACAAAAATTAGCTCAAATTGGATTAAAGACCTAAATGTAAGGCCAGAAACTATCAAACTCTTAGAGGAAAACATAGGCAGAACACTCTATGACATAATTCAGAGCAAGATCCTTTTTGACACACCTCCTAGAGAAATGGAAATAAAAACAAAAATAAGCAAATGGAACCTAATGAAACTTCAAAGCTTTTGCACAGCAAAGGAAACCATAAACAAGACCAAAAGACAACCCTAAGAATGGGAGAAAATATTTGCAAATGAAGCAACTGACAAAAGATTAATCTCCAAATTTTACAAGCAGCTCATGCAGCTCAATAACAAAAAAACAAACAACCCAATCCAAAAATGGGCAGAAGACCTAAATAGACATTTCTCCAAAGAAGATATACAGGCTGCCAACAAACACATTAAAGAATGCTCAACATCATAAATCATTAGAGAAATGCAAATCAAAACTACCATGAGATATCATCTCACACCAGTCAGAATGGCCATCATCAAAAAATCTAGAAACAACAAATGCTGGAGAGGGTGTGGAGAAAAGGGAACACTCTTGCACTGCTGGTGGGAATATGAATTGGTACAGCCACTATGGGGAACAGTATGGAGGTTCCTTAAAAAACTAAAAATAGAACTACCATATGACCCAGCAATCCCTCTACTGGGCATATACCCTGAGAAAACCATAATTCAAAAAGAGTCATGTACCAAAATGTTCATTGCAGCTCTATTTACAATAGCCCGGAGATGGAAACAACCTATGTGTCCATCATCAGATGAATGGATAAAGAAGATGTGGCACATATATACAATGGAATATTACTCAGCCATAAAAAGAAACGAAATTGAGCTATTTGTAATGAGGTGGATGGACCTACAGTCTGTCATACAGAGTTAAGTAATTCAGAAAGAGAAAGACAAATACCGTATGCTAACACATATATATGGCATCTAAGAAAAAAAAAAATGTCATGAAGAACCTAGGTGTAAGACCGGAATAAAGACACAGACCTACTAGAGAATGGACTTGAGGGTATGGGGAGGGGTAAGGGTAAGCTGTGACAAATAAAGAGAGTGGCATGTGCATATATACACTACCAAACGTAAAATAGATAGCTAGTGTGAAGCAGCCACATAGCACAGGGAGATCACCTCGGTGCTTTGTGACCACCTAGAGGGGTGGGATAGGGAGGGTGGGAGGGAGAGAGACACAAGAGGGAAGAGATATGGGAACATATGTATATGTATAACTGATTCACTTTGTTATAAAGCAGAAACTAACACACCATTCTAAAGCAATTATACTCCAATAAAGATGTTAAAAAAATGTGTTTGATGAAATTACATTGTTTTTGGAATTCATTTAGTCAAAAGGTTGTTTTATGAAGTCCTCTGACAAACCTCTTAATATCTGTTCTTCACAGGTACTCAGCAGCTATAGATTTTAAGATGACATCTCCCAGTTGTCGACTCCCAGGCACTGAACCGGCGGCCTTGCAGCTGAGACCCTGGCCACAATGGTGAGCTGGGAAGGGGCCAAATCTCCATTCCAACAGAATAGTCTAAAAGGTATGACCACAGCACAAGAGGAATTCCCATCATCAGATCTAAGGGGTACATTTAAAGCCTTGCTCATGCCATGAAGCAAGGTGGTAAGAGGAGCTGAGAACCCCAAGAACTGACCTAGAAATGGTGCCAACATGGGAAGAGGTACCTGGCAAACCAGGCACAACACAGTGGTCCCAGGGATGGATGTTCCCGAGGCAAAAGCCTTGCCAAATACTGCTCTGAATTAACGTAGGCCTATAATGACAAAAATAATGATGATTAAAACCGCATTTTCCTAAGAGTTCATTATGTAGCAGGCACTGTGTTAGGTGCTTTACAAAAATCACCTTTATTCCTCAGGACAGAATTGGAACCTAATTTTCAGGTAAGGAAATGAGGCCAAGCCAAAGGACACAAGCGCTTTTAAGCCTTTGCTGTGTCCTGTCAGGGGACCAAGCTCAACAGGGATGGGGAGGGGAGGAAACTGCTCCGAGCCAGAGGCACCGAGCTGCAGGACAGCAGGTGTGAATGTATAATCCTGTTACCAGGGAATGAAGAACTGGAACCATTATTCCAACCTACCACATTTCCTATCAAACAATAAAGCCAGTAAGACCGTGAGCTTAAAGGCCCCCATTTAAGAAATATTGCTCTACGCAAGGTGCTACTCAATACTAAGGTGATATATAAGTAATTAGCATAGCCAAAAATATAAATGACTCATCTTCACTCTGTTCCCTGAGGGGGCAAAATGCTAGTTTATACCGAACTGACAATTTTGTTTATATTTGTTTTGTTAATAAAAGTAAGTTTCCATCTCCACAGAGAGGAGAATTTTGAAACATATAAAACCTGAGTGCATCGTCACCAGCATTTCCCTTTGCTTGCCTTCCTCAACCAAACATTTTGCCTTAACTCCCTTTTCCAATACCCTTGATTGTACCAAGATGTGATCTTTTTGAAAATACTGAATGAACGTACTTCAAAACCACTGAGAGGATCAAATGAGGTGATACATGTAAAGCACTTATCAGGATACCAGGCCCAGCTCCCAAGTTCAACACCTGAGAATACACCAGTCAGAATGGCCAACATCAAAAACGTACAAATAACAAAGGCTGGAGAGAACATGGAGAAAAGGGAACCCTCCTGCACTGTTGGTGGGAATGTAAATTGGTACAGCCACTATGGAGAACAGTATGGAGGTTCCTTAAAAAACTAAAAATAGAGCTACCATATGATCCTGCAATCCCACTCCTGACATAGATCCAGAGAAAAACATAATTCAAAAAGATACATGCACCTCAGTATCCATAGCAGCAATATTTACAATAGCCAGAGATGCAAGTAACCTAAGTGTTCATCGACAGATGAATGGATAAAGAAGATGTAGTACACACACACGTGCACGCGCATGTACACACACACACACACACACACACACGATGGAATACTATTCAACCATAAAAAGGAATGAAATAATGCCATTTGCAGCAACATGGATGGACCTAGAGATTATCATACTAAGTGAAATAAGTCAGACAAAGACCATATGATATTACTTATATGTGGAATCTAAAAAAAGGATACAAATGAACTTATTTACAAACCAGAAATAGACTCACAGACATAGAAAACAAATTTATGGTTACCAAAGGGGAAAGGAGGTAGGGAGGGATAAAGTAGGAGTTTGAGATTAAAATATACACACTACTATATATAAAATAGATAGCCAACAAGGACCTACTGTATAGCACAGGGAACTATATTCACTATATTATAATAACCTATAATGGAAGAAAATGTAAAAAAGAATATATATATATATTTATATATGTATAATCACCTTGCTGTACACCTGAAACTAACACATTATAAATCAACTATACTTCAATAAAAATAAAAAATCAGCCTC
Organism: Delphinapterus leucas; assembly: GCF_059928025.1. Classification (NCBI taxonomy): domain Eukaryota; kingdom Metazoa; phylum Chordata; class Mammalia; order Artiodactyla; family Monodontidae; genus Delphinapterus; species Delphinapterus leucas. The sequence continues at coordinate 87,444,265 of NC_143135.1, read as the reverse complement.
TCCTTTCCATTCCCCAACAGCCCAGCACAGTGTTAGGCCCATGGTTTCATTTAATAAATGCTCACTGAATCTATCTTATCATCAACTGCATGTTCATGACCTCTTCCTCTCTCTGCCCAAGAAGGTGCTAAGAGGCCAGAGGTAGAGTCCAGCTAAGTGGGGGTCAGAGGTAGTTGCTCATTAGAACTCTAGGTAACAAAGTCAATAACAAATGCCTGGGCCTTATTCACTTTATCTTTGCCTTTGTTTGACCCCATCAACAAAGACAAGGAAAGGTTATCTTCATCTCACTCATTTGGCAAACTATACTAAATGTTAGTAGTTACCAAGCCGGGAAAAGCACTGAAGAGCGGAGAGACCATTATGATGCCAAATGAACAAAATCCAATCTTTTTCCTTGTGTTGTTCACAGGCTAGCAGGAAAGACCACAAACAGTCTCAAAATAACACAGTGGGTGCTCAACAGAGGGGCATGAAGGGGTGCTCTGGGGGCCCATGTGACATATGCCTTGACTGTATTTGTTTTACAAATAATAGAACTTGAAAGCATTGTTCAGTATCAGCATGTATCATTAAGTACTTTGTTAAGCAAATCTTTGTTGAATAAATAATTGATCTTTGGGAGCCTCTATACATCTTGGTCTTGCTCAGGTGACTACAAATTCTGGGCTATCTATTCCCACATGGAGGGGTTTGGTAAATATTTGCTCCTGAGGTGAAGGTGGCTTTGTCAAGTAGCATCCATTCTACCGAGTGCTGGTGACCACACAGCTGTTCCCCACACTCTAATTTTGTGGATTTCACCTGCAAAGCCTGAAAGGGGCAGATGGTGCTTCACTCTGCCTTCCCCTTCCTGCCTACCCCAGATTTGGCCCAGACTGTGTCCCTAAATCATACGCTTCTCTCATCTCCCTGTTGTGGGTGCCTGCTCCCCACTTTCCATCTCCCTTCTTAGGAGAGAGAGGTGCTGCATTCTGCTCTGGACAGGAAGCAGCCCACATAGCCAACATGAATTGGCTGCCCTTTCCCAGAGCACTGAACATCTTGAAGATATTTGTAATTTTACTCTCAACTGGAGGATATAATTCATTGCTTGCTGAATCAAAGTCCACCGGCTGCTGGAGGATTCCAGAGACCGTGTGTATGATACTTAAAGTAAAAATAAAATGAAATGGTTCTACTCTCCCCCTGCCCTCCCTCACACACAAACCAAGTCATGGGCTCTTGCTCTCAGACAGAATAAGCCCACCACCTCCTGTTTGCCCCTGCCTCCCATCCCTTGATCTCTAAGGAGAGATGGTTCAACTCATATTTGGGATAGAGAGATTTTGTGATGCAAATCAGGCCCAGGCAGATTGCAAGTTTAAGAATGAATTACTGTCAGCTATAAGGGGCTCAAGGGATAGAGGGAATCCTGGCCAAGGAGAGGGATGCAGACTTGCTCTCCTATGCAGTTCATCATCTGTCAGTGCAAAGGGATGGCCGCTGGGAGGATCAGGTGAGACTCTGCAGCTTGCTCATCTCTGCTCTCCAGCTGGGCCACACGATCAGAGCAGTTTGACCAAGACCTCCCCCTGGTCTGGACCTTGGGGGACAGGGAAAAAGCAGATTGTCATCGGCCAGGTGGGACTGTGGGGACTGCCCGTCCAGGGCCAGCAGGCCCTGTCCCAGGCACAGGTACTCTGGCCTTGACTCTCCCCATGGTTTCTACCTGCAGAAGCTGAGTGAATGCCAGCACCCAACCACATTCTCCAGACTGTTCAATAGTGACAATTGCTGCTATTGTGTCCTCTCCCTTGTTAACCTGTACACACAGTCTTATTTAATACTGCCTGCAGCCTTTTGAGGCTGGGCACCATGCTTATCCCATTTTGCAGATGCGGAAAGTAAGGCTCAGAGAGACTCAGTGACTTGCCCAAGGTCACACAGTTGTTGAGTGACAGACACAGGATTTGAACTCAGGCCTGTCTGATTTAGAAGCCACTATTTGGAACCACCAGAGTGCTGCCTCTCCCCAGAAACTGAAGGAAACCTCATGAGATAAAGTCTTTTTTGAAATGAGAACAAGAAAAATTTATTCTCTGAATACATGGTAGATTGCCTGTACTTCAGTGAAGAGAACTCTAAAAATAATTGGAAGACAAATTTATGGCTCCACTGTAACAGCAACCAGCCATGTTTTTCCAACGTATTCTGAGTTTGATTTCCCTACACCCATTCTCAACCTCTTGGCTTCCTACACTTTCCTAATCCTGTGTGTGTGTTTGCTTGTTTATATTACGGTGGGTGTTTTCTGCAAATCTTTTGTAGAATGAGATGGAAAATAGAAAAATGGAAAGAAGTTCAGGTGGACGCACAGAGAGATGGGAGACAGATGGCTGGACCGATAGATGGGTGGATGGATGTACACAGATAGATGGATGAAGAGATGGACAAATAAATAACAAACATGTGGACAGATGGACACGCAGATGGATAATTGAGTGGACAGATAAATAAAATAGACAGATGGACAAACAGGGAAATAGAACTGCCCTGACCCATGTATAGACTGACTCTGACTGACACCCACACCAGCTGCCTGGGCTCTCTGAGAATGGCAGCTGACCACAAGGAACATCACCCTGAGGGCAGAGAGGCCTGGGAGGTCCTCTGGAGTCATATCAATTTGGCACCTGCCACTAAGAGTTGACCCTCTTATACCTGGTCGGTAAGGAGGGTTAGGAATGGCTTAATACAAACCCAGGATCACTGTTCCATCCATCTCCTCTGTCAGGCCTTGCTCTGCTGCCCTGGTTTTTGTCTCCCCCATTCTTCATACACCAAGGGGACCCATGTGGCCAACATGATCTCATCTGGTTTTTATCTTTTATGCATAGATTTTTGCATTCTTCCCCACCTGCCACCCCCAGCCAGATTGCAGGTACCCTGAAGGCAAGAAATACGTCTCTTACCTCTGTTCATCCAGCACTTACCTCAATGCACTTCAGTGTCAAGATGGAAAATTATCTCATGGATCACATCATAAGTAAGTACAAATCACCAGCTTCTATACTTAGGGAAGCTTCTTTAGCCTCTTCAAGCATGGTCACAAGTACATGCAGTGCTCAGTAGCACCCTCAAATAGCACCCACAGTTTATGAAAATATCCCAGCATCCCCACAATGGCTCTTTACTGAGTGTTCACTAAACACATGATATAATAGCAATTAATAGCTATAGAGTGCTTAGTACTGATGTAAGCACTTTACACCGAATGACTCAATCTTCATCAGTAATAGGGCTTAGAGCCACATTTTCCAGATGAGAAGACTTAATGCTAGGAAAGGTTAAATAACCTGCTGGAATCACTTTAGGTGGGAGCAGTGGAGTGAGCCCACGTGACTTTTGTGCAGTCATTAGAGAGTATTAGTGGGCACCTTCTGACAAGTCCTGACCGCACAGCCCTCTTCTCTGGTCAGATGAGCACTGCTGGAGTCCAGCACAGAGACAAAAGCTGACAATGGCTCGTGGGGGCATCTCCCAACCAGTTAATGACCTGTCACTCCTGCTCAGCACCCAGAACCAAAGGAGGGAGGGCACCTGACTGAAAAGTTAAGGCTGGGTTTGTGGCAGCCATTCAATACTTTTAGTTACTTTGCCCAAGTCACTTAACCTCTGTGAGCTTCAGTTTCCTCATCTGTCAGTGGGAATAGCGACACTGACCTGGGATACTGCACAGGGCTGCTGTGAGAATCCGATGAATGACACTGCCTTGTAGAGGGGGAAGGGGGCTCTGCTCAGCTCTGCCAAAGCTCTTGGCAGTATTTCTGAATCAAGGCCCCTTGGAAAACATGATCTAATTGGATGATTCCAACGGGCTTCTCAAAGGCATTATAGATTATTGCTGGGAAATACCAGGCGGTGTCTGAGAGTTCAACCATCCCCAGAGGTTACTCTCAAGGCTGGTGAGTAAACCACTGTTATATCACTTTGGGCTTCTGGCCATTTGACTGCAGTGCTAGAAGTGCTTCAGGCTTGCTCTGTTCGGACTTTGTTTGACCATAATCATATTAAATATTAAATCATCTAGTGGCACTGGCATAGAAAAGCACTATGTCAGGCGTCAGCTATTCTGTCTTTTGTTACTATCCATAACAATTTCCTAAGCATCTAGAATGCTCCAACTTCAAGTCCTAGGCTTAAAAATAAATTATATCTAGCCTAAAGGAATTTTGTCCCAGTTTCACTGGAAATTAAAACTCAGCCCCCGGACACTGACACTGTGTTTCTTCATGATCTTGAGAAGCAGACGCCTCCATGACAAATGCAGGCCCTCTGCCCTCGAGGGAGACGGTGGATCTTCAGGGCTGGGACTCAGGCCCCCCCATGCTGGCCCCACAACACCTCCCTGTCCCATTCATCACAACAGTAACTCCGGGCCCTGCCTCCTCTCCTGAGGCCCTCAGTCCACCCCCTCTGGCAGCTGATGGCACTACCTTCTACTTCAACTAGAGCTGTGCTTTTCAGATGGTGGGTCATCATCGTAACCAAGAAATCCAATTCAGCCTCACCAGTAGAGGGACAAGCTGACATGAGCCTTCTCTTGGTAAGCAAAAGAAGTACTCAAATCACCCTGTGGGGCAATCCTGCAAAAAGGTTTCACCAGCTCAAATCACGAGGAAGCAATCAGACAAACCTAGAATGTGGAACATTCTAGGAGACAATTGGCTTGGCATCTACAAAGGTATCAATGTCATTTTTTTCAAAAACGGTGGGAGACTATTTTAGATTAAAGGAAACTGAAGAGAGAGACATAACTAAATGCAATGTGTGGACAAACCTCGATTGGATTCTGGTCCCCTAAAATTGCCTTAAAATTCTCGAGGAAAATTAGTGAAGTTTGAATATCAGATGATATTATTGGATGAAAGTTAGTTTCCTAGGTGGCATAATGGTAATGCAGTTCTGTTGGAGAATGTCCTTACTCTAAGGAGATGCATTCAGAGGTGAAGAGGTAACAGTGTCAGCAATTTTCAAAAATGTATACAGTCAATCCTCAATATTCGCAGATTCTGTATTTGCCCACTTGCTAAAATGTATTTGTAACTCCAGAGTCAACACTTCTGGTGCTTTCATGGCTACTTACAGACGTTATGTGAAGTGGTGAAAAATTTGAATCACTCTGCATGCACATCCCCAGCTGAGGTCAAACAAGGTGACACTCTGCCTTCTTATTTCATTATTTCAGACTGTAAACAAGTGTCCCTTTCATGGTCTATTTACTGCTACTTTTTTCAGTTTTTTTGGAAATTTTGCGTTTTAAAATGGCCCCAAGCACAGTGCTATCTATTGCTCCTAAGTGCAAGAAGGCTGTGATGTGCCTTACAGAGAAAATACATGTGTTGGATAAGCTTTGTCCAGGCATAAGTTACAGTGCTGTTGGCTGTGAGTTCAATGTTAATAAATCAACAACATATAGTAAATATGGTATCTTTAGACAGAAACATGCATAAAACAAGGTTAATGAAAATGTGATCAAAAGCTCACAGGAACCTAACCCTGTATTTCCCCTAGAAACAATGGTTTAGCACTTGTTAATTCAGTGTTCGCTGCAACTTTATGGCACACAACTACTGTGGTTAATGGGAATGGATGATGTGTGTGTACATATACGCGTGTGTTATATTCACACACAGAGGGTGTGCAGTAAAATATTAACAACTGGTGAATCTAGATGAAGAGTCCAGTCCTTTATTTTTCTGTGGATTTAGCTTTTTCAAAAAACGTTGGAAAATAACATATATACACAAACTGTGGCTGGTGGCATATTAATGGTAAGATCAACTTAGAGAGCCCAGTCAGCATCTTTTTAATGAATGAAAATGGAGTGGAGTGGAGTGGAGTAGAGTAGGTTGGATTACAAAAGAAAATATCATTGCTTCATGTGCATATTTTGTGAAACTTGTTTTCAGAGAGGTGTGATGTGTGTTTCTTGGGTTGTAAAGTAAAATGTCTGTCTTATTATGAGTTATGGTTCAAAAACATATGCAACTCATGATCCTATAGAACCAAAGATATCCATTGGCACCCCTCTTTCACCTTCCCTTCTGTTCAATGCTTGTGTGTCAGGGTCCAGCTCCATCTCTAGAGGGAGTACTTTTCCTTCCCAGGCTGGCTCCCTGCAGGCTATAGGTCCTTCCCCTCTGCTCTCACTCCATTCATTATCCTCTGCTTCTCCATCACTCCACCCCTTGCCGCATGCTTCTTCTAGGCCATCTAGAATCAGGCGGTAATCTCCCCAGCATCATACCCTAGGCCCTGATACTTTTCACTCTACGCTTCTGCTAAGGCACGACTCCTCTATTATCAAGCCCTTGAACTTGCTTCTGATCAGTGTACCATGGGGGTGGCTGTGGAGTCTATGAGAGCAGAGGGGAAGCGCGTGGAGGAGGGGCATGGCAGGGAATGCTTCCAGGGGGAGGTGCTAGCTCAGACATTAGAATTTTCTTTTACTAAGTGACTAGCAGAGTTCTGTATGGAAAATAAAGCATTTAGTCGTGTCCAGGAGAATAGACAGGAATCAGCAAAGGAAAAAGGTTCAAGGACAAGGGCATTCAAGGTAGCAGGGACAACTAGACTAGAGGCAAGACAGAAGGAAGCAGCAGCAAGAAGTGAGTGGAAAAAGTGGAATAATCCAAGAATCAGAAATGTGTGTCACAGAGAGCAACTCAAAAGGATACTGTAGCTTCCTCCTTGTTACAGAAGCCACGGGTTAATAAGACAGAAATCACAGGCTGAGTGGTTTCTGTGCTCATGGCTCTGAGGAAATAGGAGGTGTCTTGCTAATTAAGGAATCTTTTCTTTCTCATTTAGGCTTGAGATGATACCAGCCAGCTTCCCTGAAAAGTGCCCATTCTTGAAATAGGTGTTTTCATTAGTTATTGGGCTCAAAAAAAAAAAAAAAAAGTGAGCCTACAGCTACAAGGAAAATTGGACAAAATGAATGCATCCAGGAACCCCAGTTTCCCTGGAACTCCTGTCAACAGAGTCCTCCATCCTTCAGCAGAGGCCCAGGATGCTCTTCTATTCTAAATGACTCAGAGTGGGAGAGACAGGTGGAGAGGAGGGGAGCGAGGTCCTCCCTATTGGAAAAACTGGACTTTAGGGGTGGGTGGAGCTTCTCAGGGAAACAGCTCGAGGAAGGAAACATAGGGACAGGAGCGGGGGAGGACATGACATGGCTCCTGAAAAAGGCTGAATTCTTCCTGTTGTCCCTTTGAGTCCCAAGGAAAGCCCAAGTTGTAAAAACCAGACCATTACTTCTTCCCCCTCTGTGCTAGGATGCCTTCTGTTTTGTCCCAGCTCCTCAAGAAGAACTCCTGTATATATTGATACTAACAGAGTTAGTCTTGGGGCAGAGAAAGGACAAGTTGTCAATGGGAAGTGGAGGGATTGTGGCCTGGGAGAGAAACTGTGCTGAGTGGTGGTATCAGGAGGGGAGGGGGCATGTGTAGCTAGCAGCAAGAGATAGAGTCTCCCCCGAGGACACCCCTGGGGGGACACCATGCTGCTACCCCTGTATTTCAGAGACAGTCTCTCTCTAAAAGGGCAGAGTTTTGACAACAATATCTGGGTTTCAAAACCATGAATTCTGAGGCAGGACTTGGGGAAAGAGAAGGATAATGAAGGTGATATGGACCTGCAAGGTGCTGGGACTTTATAACTTGGGACAATTTTCTTGGCTGGTCTTCAGAATTGTGAAGGGGAGTCTTTTAAAATACACCATTCTGGAAATTCCCTGGCAGCCCAGTGGTTAGGACTCGGCGCTTTCATTGCTGGGACCTGGGTTCGATCCCTGGTTGGTGAACTAAGATCCCACAAGCCACGTGGCATGGCCAAAAAAAAAAAACCACCACACCATTCAGTTCCTTTCCAGACTTGCCAAATTAGAATCCACAGGTATTCAATTACATATTTTATCTCCACTGTTAGGTTATGAGCCTATTCAGGGAAGGCGCTATGCCAGATGGGTCAGTTGGTTATGAGAAACAGCTGGTTCAAGTAGAGAGGGATCATCCAGGCCCCAGACAGCTGTGCTCTCCTTTACCTAATCTGAGCCATAAGATCTCTGCTGCTGCTTCTTTCTACAGGTTGGCCCTCCTGCTTTCCCAACTCTTCTTTTTTTTTTTTTTAGTTATTTCTGAGATATACATTTTAAAGTAATAACTAGAATTATGACTTATAACATTATACCAGGACATATAAGATTTTTAGAAATTTCATGTAATGTCTGAAACATCTATATCAACATATTTCCATACAAATAACCCAAAGAAAGTTTAGTATTAGTTGTTTTTTTTTGTTTGTTTGTTTACACTGCAGGTTCTTATTAGTCATCAATTTTATACACATCAGTGTATACATGTCAATCCCAATCGCTCAATTCAGCACACCACCATCCCCTCCCACCGTGGTTTTCCCCCCTTGGTGTCCATATGTTTGTTCTCTACATCTGTGTCTCAACTTCTGCCCTGCAAACCGGTTCATCTGTACCATTTTTCTAGGTTCCACATATAAGCGTTAATATACGATATTTGTTTTTCTTTCTGACTTACTGCACTCTATATGACAGTCTCTAGTTCCATCCATGTCTCAACAAATGACTCAATTTCGTTCCTTTTTATGGCTGAGTAATATTCCATTGTATATATGTACTACTTCTTCTTTATCCATTTCTCTGTCGATGGGCATTTAGGTTGCTTCCATGACCTGGCTATTGTAAATAGTGCTGCAATGAACATTGGGGTGCATGTGTCTTTTTGAATTATAGTTTTCTCTGGGTATATACCCAGTAGTGGGATTGCTGGATCATATGGTAATTCTATTTTTAGTTTTTTAAGGAACCTCCATACTGTTCTCCATAGTGGCTGTATCAATTTACATTCCCACCAACAGTGCAAGAGGGTTCCCTTTTTTCCACACCCTCTCCAGCATTTGTTGTTTGTAGATTTTCTGATGATGCCCGTTCTAACTGGTGTGAGGTGATACCTCATTGTAGTTTTGATTTGCATTTCTCTAATAATTAGTGATGTTGAGCAGCTTTTCATGTGCTTCTTGGCCATCTGTATGTCTTCTTTGGAGAAATGTCTAGTTAGGTCTTCTGCCCATTTTTGGATTGGGTTGTTTGCTTCTTTAATATTGAGCTGCATGAGCTGTTTATATATTTTGGAGATTAATCCTTTGTCTGTTGATTGGTTTGCAAATATTTTCTCCCATTCTGAGGGTTGTCTTTTGGTCTTGATTATGGTTTCCTTTGCTGTGCAAAAGCTTTGAAGTTTCATTAGGTCCCATTTGTTTATTTTTGTTTTTATTTCCATCACCCTAGGAGGTGGATCAAAAAAGATCTTGCTGTAATTTATGTTAAAGAGTGTTCTTCCTATGTTTTCCACTAAGAGTTTTATTGTGTCCGGTCTTACATTTAGATCTTGAATCCATTTGGAGTTTATTTTTGTGTATGGTGTTAGGGAGTGTTCTAATTTCATTCTTTTACATGTAGCTTTCCAGTTTTCCCAGCACCACTTACTGAAGAGACTGTCTTTTCTCCATTGTATATCCTTGCCTCCTTTGTCATAGATTAGTTGACCATAGGTGCATGGGTTTATCTCTGGGCTTTCTATCTTGTTCCATTGTTCTATGTTTCTGTTTTTGTGCCAGTACCATATTGTCTTGATTACTGTAGCTTTGTAGCATAGTCTGAGGTCAGGGACTCTGATTCCTCCAGCTCCATTTCTTTCCCTCAAGACTGCTTTAGCTATTCGGGGTCTTTTGTGTCTCCATACAAACTTTAAGATGATTTGTTCTAGTTCCATAAAAAATGATATTGGTAATTTGGTAGGGATTGCAGTGAATCTGTAGATTGCTTTGAGTAGTTTAGTCATTTTCACAATATTGATTTTACGAATCCAAGAAAATGGTAACTCTCTCCATCAGTTGGTATCATCTTTAATTTTTTTCATCAGTGTCATAGTTTTCTGCATACAGGTCTTTTTTCTCCCTAGGTAGATTTATTCCTAGGTATTTTATTTTTTTTGTTGCAATGGTAAATAGGAGTGTTTCCTTGATTTCACTTTCAGATTTTTCATCATTAGTGTATAGGAAGGCAAGAGATTTCTGTGCATTAATTTTGTATCCTGCAACTTTACCAGATTCATTGATTAGTTTTAGTAGTTTTCTGGTGGCATTTTTAGGATTCTTTATGTACAGTGTCATGTCATCTGCAAACTGACAGTTTTACTTCTTCTTTTCCAATTTGTATTCCTTTTATTTCTTTTTCTTCTCTGATTGCCATGGCTAGGACTTCCAAAACTATGTTGAATAATAGTGGTGAGAGTGGATATCCTTGTCTCGTTCCTGATCTTAGAGGAAATGCTTTCAGTTTTTCACCACTGAGAATGATTTTTGCTGTGGGTTTGTCATATATGGCCTTTATTATGTTGAGGTAGTTTCCCTCTATGCCCACTTTCTGGAGAGTTTTTATCATAAATTGGTGTTGAATTTTGTCAAAAGCTTTTTCTGCATCTATTGAGATGATCATATGTTTTATCTTCTTCAATTTGTTAATATGGTGTATCACATTAATTGAGTTGCGTATATTGAAGAATCCTTGCATCCCTGGGATAAATCCCTGTTGATCATGGTGTATAATCCTTTTAATGTGCTGTTCGATTCTGTTTGCTAGTACTTTGTTGAGGATTTTTGCATCTATATTCATCAGTGATATTGGTCTGTAATTTTCTTTTTATGTAGTATCTTTTTCTGGTTTTGGGATCAGGGTGATGATGGCCTCATAGAATAACTTTGGGAGTGTTCCTTCCTCTGCAATTTTTTGGAAGAGTTTGAGAAGGATGGTTGTTAGCTCATCTCTGAATGTTTGATAGAATTCACCTGTGAAGCCATCTGGTCCTGGACTTTTGTTTCTTGGAAGATTTTTAATCACAGTTTCAATTTCATTATTTGTGATTCGTCTGTTCATATTTTCTATTTCTTCCTGGTTCAGTCTTGGAAGGTTATACCTTTCTAAGAATTTGTCCGTTTCTTCCAGTTTGTCCATTTTATTGACATAGAGTTGCTTGTGGTAGTCTCTTAGGATGCTTTGTATTTCTGTGGTGTCTGTTGTAACTTTTCCTTTTTCATTTCTAATTTTATTGATTTGAGCCCTCTCCCTCTTTTTCTTGATGAATCTGTCTAAGGGTCTATCAATTTTGTTTATCTTCTCAAAGAACCAGCTTTTAGTTTTATTGATCTTTGCTATTGTTTTGTTTCTATCTCATTTATTTCTGCTCTGAGATTTATGATTCTTTTCCTTCTACTAATTTTCGATTTTGTTTGTTCTTCTTTCTCTAGTTCCTTTAGGTGTAAGGTTAGATTGTTTATTTGAGATTTTTCTTGTTTTTTGAGGTAGGCTTGTATAGCTATAAACTTCCCTCTTAGAACAGTTTTTGCTGTATCCCATAGGTTTTGGATCATCATGTTTTCATCATCATTTGTTTCTAGGTATTTTTTAATTTCCTCTTTGATTTCTTCAGTGATCTCTTGGTTATTTAGTAACATATTGTTTACCCTCCATGTGTTTGTGTTTTTTACGTTTTTTTCCCTGTAATTCATTTCTAATCTCATAACGTTGTGGTCAGAAAAGATGCTTGATATGATTTCAATTTTCTTAAATTTACTGAGGCTTGATTTGTGACCCAAGATGTGATCTATCCTGGAGAATGTTCCGTGCACACTTGAGAAGAAAGTGTAATCTGCTCTTTTTGGATGGAATGTCCAGTAAATATCAGTTAAATCTATCTGGTCTATTGTATCATTTAAAGTTTCTGTTTCCTTATTTATTTTCATTTTGAATGATCTGCCCATTGGTGTAAGTGAGGTGTTAAAGTCCCCCACTATTATTGTGTTACTGTCGATTTCCTATTTTATAGCTGTTAGCAGTTGCCTTATGTATTGAGGTGCTCCTATGTTGGGTGCATATGTATTTATAATTGTTTTCTCTTCTTCTTGGATTGATACCTTAATCATTTTGTAGTGGCCTTCTTTGTCTCTTGTAACATTCTTTATTTTAAAGTCTATTTTATCTGATATGAGTATAGCTACTCCAGCTTTCTTTTGATTTCCATTTGCATGGAATATCTTTTTCCATCCCCTCACTTTCTGTCTGTGTGTGTCCCTAGGTCTGAAGTGGGTCTCTTGTAGACAGCATATAAATGGGTCTTGTTTCTGTATCCATTCAGCAAGCCTGTGTCTTTTGGTTGGAGCATTTAATCCATTCACATTTAAGGTAATTATCAATATGTGTGTTCCTATGACCATTTTCTTAATTGTTTTGGGGGTTTTTTTGTAGGTCCTTTTCTTCTCTTGTGTTTCCCACTTAGAGAATTTCCTTTAGCATTTGTTGTAGAGCTGGTTTGGTGGTTCTAAATTCTCTTAGCTTTTGCTTGTCTGTAAAGCTATTGATTTCTCCTTTGAATCTGAATGAGATCCTTGCCAGGTAGAATAATATTGGTTGTAGGTTCTTCCCTTTCATCACTTTAAGTATATCATGCCACTCCCTTCTGGCTTGTGGAGTTTCTGCTGAGAAATCAGCTGTTAACCTTATGGGAGTTCCCTTGTATGTTATTTGTCATTTTTCCCTTGCTGCTTTCAATAATTTTTCTTTGTCTTTAATTTTTGCCTATTTGATTACTATGTGTCTCGGCATGTTTCTCCTTTGGTTTATCCTGTATGGGACTCGCTGTACTTCCTGGACTTGGGTGGCTATTTCCTTTCCTATGTTAGGGAAGTTTTTAGTATAATCTCTTCAAATATTTTCTCTGGTCCTTTCTCTCTCTCTTCTCCTTCTGGGATGCCTATAATGTGAATGTTGTTGTGTCTAATGTTGTCCCAGAAGTCTCTTAGGCTGTCTTCATTTCTTTTTTTTTTCTTTTTTTCTTTTTTTAACATCTTTATTGGAGTATAACTGCTTTACATTGGTGTGTTACTTTCTGCTTTACAACAAAATGAATCAGTTATACATTTACATATGTTCCCATATCTCTTCCCTCTTGCGTCTCCCTCCCTCCCACCGTCCTTATCCCACCCCTCCAGGCGGTCACAAAGCACCGAGCTGATCTCCCTGTGCTATGCGACTGCTTCCCACTAGCTATCTACCTTATGTTTGGTAGTGTATATATGTCCATGCCTCTCTCTCGCTTTGTCACAGCTCACCGTTCCCCCTCCCCATTTCCTCAAGTCCGTTCTCTAGTAGGTCTGTGTCTTTATTCCTGTTTTACCCCTAGGTTATTCAGGACATTTTTTTTTTCTTAAATTCCATATATATGTATTAGCATATGGTATTTGTCTCTCTCTTTCTGACTTACTTCACTCTGTATGACAGACTCTAGGTCTATCCACTTCATTACAAATAGCTCAGTTTCGTTTCTTTTTATGGCTGAGTAATATTCCATTGTATATATATGCCACATCTTCTTTATCCTTTCATCTGTCTTCATTTCTTTTCATTCTTTTTTCTTTATTCTGTTCCACAGCAGTGAATTCCACCATTCTGTCTCCCAGGTCACTTATCCATTCTTCTGCCTCAGTTATTCTGCTATTGATTCCTTCTAGTGTAGTTTTCTTTTCAGGTATTAGTCATCTCTGTTTGTCCTTTAATTCTTCTAGGTCCTTGTTAAACATTTCTTGCAGCTTCTTGATCTTTGCCTCCAATCTTTTTCCGAGGTCCTGGATCATCATCACTATCATTATTCTGAATTCTTTTTCTGGAAGGTTGCTTATCTCCACTTCATTTAATTGTTTTTCTGGGGTTTTATCTTGTTCCTTCATCTGGTACATAGCCCTCTGCCTTTTCATCTTGTCAATCTTTCTGTGAATGTGGTTTTTGTTCCACAGGCTGCAGGACTGTAGTTCTTCTTGCTTCTGCTGTCTGCCCTCTGGTGGATGAGGCTATCTAAGAGGCTTTTGTAAGTTTTCTGATGGGAGGGACTGGTGGTGGGTAAAGCTGACTGTTGCTCTGGTGGGCAGAGCTCAGTAAAACTTTAATGCACTTGACTGTTGATGGGTGGGACTGGGTTCCCTCCCTGTTGGTTGTTTGGCCTGACGCAACCCAACACTGGGGCCTACCTGGGCTCTTTGGTGGGGCTAATGACAGACTCTGCGAGGGAGCCAAGGAGTACTTCCCAGAACTTCTGGTGCCAGTTTCCTTGTCCCCACAGTGAGCCATAGCCACCCCCACCCCACCCCCCGCCTCTGCAGGAGACCCTCCAACACTAGCAGGTAGGTCTGGTTCAGTCTCCCCTTGGTCACTGCTCCTTCCCCTGGGTTCCAATGTGCACATTACTTTGTGTGTGCCCTCCAAGAGTGGAGTCTCTGTTTCCCCCAGTCCTGTCGAAGTCCTGCAATCAATTCCTACTAGCCTTCAAAGTCTGATTCTCTAGGAATTCCTCCTCCCATTGCCGGACCCCCAGGTTGGGAAGCCTGACATGGGGCTCAGAATCTTCACTCCATTGAGTGGACTTCTGTGGTATAAGTGTTCTCCAGTCTGTGAGTCACCCATCCAGCAGTTATGGGATTTGTTTTTACTGTGATTGCGCCCCTCCTACCATCTCATTGTGGCTTTTCCTTTGTCTTTGGATGTGGGGTATCTTTTTTGGTGAGTTCTAGTGTCTTCCTGTCAATGATTGTCTAGCAGCTAGTTGTGATTCTGGTGTTCTTGCAAGGGTGGGTGAGAGCACGTCCTTCTACTCTGCCATCTTGGTTCGTCACCCCTCCCAACTCTACTTTTCAATGAAGACTTCTGTAGCTCTTACTGCTTACCCTGCAGCTGTCAGTTGGCAAAAAAAAAAAAAAAAGTGGCTATTACTCCATATAACCTTTTCATTCAAGTGCTCATTGTCATCTCTCCATGGTTTCTGAGTGGGGGTAACATGTTTTTAGGGAGAGAATCATTGGTTTCTGTTCAGTTGATGGACTAGCTCTCCTGGGTCAAATACATTATGAATCAGAGGGGAGTAGTAGACAGGACCAAATGTGGCCACATAGGCCCATACACTTCAGCAGTGGCCATCAGAGCTGGGAAGGCAACGTAAAATATTTCCATGATAGTCCTACACAGATAATATAATAAGAAAATGAGCAGAAAGTTGTGGTTTAGAAAAATTCAGGACTCTTAGAAAACGATGCTATCTTCACATACTATTGAAATCTTGAAGAAGGATATAAACTATACTCTGAAGACCTTTATGTGAAGTCAAACAGGAAGCTGATAAAAGCATAGAAGAATGAGTTGGCTGCACAATAGTAGTCAGGCAAGCTGAGTTCCAGTCGCAATTGTTCGCTGACTGGCAATGTGACCTTGGGCAGGTCCTTCTCCCTCGGTGGACCTTGATTTCCCAACCTATAAAACAAAGAGGCTGAATGATAAGCTCTCTCCTTGTTCCAAGACTTAGTGTGTTTATGAATGACCCTCACAGTGTGTTTATGAATGGCCCTCACTCTTGGTTATCTATAACTGATGGGCAATTTCATATAAACAGATTTCACAGTCCTAAGAATGACTGGAAACAAGCCATTCATAGGATGAACTGGGCCTGCCCAGGCAGGAGTTTGTTACATATCACCCTGAGTCCACTCAGCCTTATTTACGTGGATTCTATTGTGATGGTTCAGTATCTTTAGGACTTTGGCCTCTATCTTGTCCAACTTATTGTTTTTGCACAACTAAACCTGGGAAAACTCAGCAGTTGGCTGCTCCCAGGCAAAGGAGACACAAATTAGACCCTCCAGACAAGTTTCCTGCAGGGAGTAACTACTTGGTATTTGTGAATTAAAAATAGCTATTAGTGGTTTGCTAGAGTGGATTCCAAACAGCCTAAGTATGTGGTGCACAAGAAGCCAACGTATTCCAGATTGGTCAGGGTTCTCTGCCCTCTCAATGAGAGTCCTCATTTATTTAACATTCACTTTTTAAAAACCTGCAGTAATTCTGGGTACCCCACTAAGCACTGTGCCTGCTACCTCTCTGCAAAACATCTCTGCATTCCCTGCTGGTTCTCTTTCAGTCTCATTTGTCATCGACTGACTACCACTTATAATTCCTCTACATTGCAGTCTCACGCTAGTGTCCTATGAGACAGAATGAGCGATTGCATTTGGCCTGCATGGTACTGGCCAGCAGGGTGGCATTGCTGTTGTTGTTTTTAAGTTTTTAGTTAGCTGTGACATTTAAAATTTAGGAGACTCTACCAGGTTCTGGTTATCTATTGCTCCATAACAAGCCACCCAACTTAGTGGCATAAAACACAACCACTGGTCATTATCATGCAAGTCAGGGATTTGTGCAGGGCACTGCTCAAGACAGGGGGTGGGGTGTGGGGGCTGGGCCCTGAACCCTGATGTCTGAGACCTCAACAGGGAAAACTCAAACAGCTGGAGTGACTTGAAGAGCTGAGGGGTGCTGCTCAAAGTAATCCTATCATCTGCATTCCCAGGATTAGTCTAGATGAGTCCCAGTTTATTTTAAATGTACCTATTGAAAGATCATATTCATTTAAGAAAAGATCCAAAATTGTGTGTCTTAAATGGGAAAGGGATACAATGGTGGCAACCATACAAGGTTGTAAATGATTTCATTCACCACCACCATCAAAAGGGAGCATAGGTGAAAACCCTTCTTTTCAGGGCTTTCTAGAGGTATATTGTAAAATTTACCTGAGAAATAGCCCAGACTGACTCCAAGCTCCTGGCCTACACATATGAAAAGGAAGACTTCTCGACATTCTGAAGGTATTTCACACTTCTCCTGGGCTGGTTCCCCAGCTCACCTCCTCCTGGTTGTTAATTATATTTTTATGCAAATTTTCTGCATCCCTTGACCTTTTGTAACAGATGTTAAAGAATATTGCAAAATAAAAATGCAAAAAGTAATGCTCGTGTTTGCTCAAAATCTTCATTCTCATCCTCAAATATTACGCCCCAAGCTATTTCATCAGTGCTTGTTGCTTTAATAAATATTTCACATTCCTCTTTTAATGTGTCATGATCTTACAAGTTTGTTGTTTACTTCACATTTCATCCAATGAAACTTAGGAACCATAAATTTGGGGTTGCATAATTATCAGTGGACTCATAAGACTTTTATTTTCTTAAATGCAAAATGCTTTACGTAGCTTCAGTGAGCTGAAATTGCTCTTGTAATACAGTACCAGATCAAACAAATCCCTCATAATTTTTATGCTTCTGCTTGATTTAAATTTATTTTACTAAATGGACAGAAGTTGTCAGTGTTATTAAAAATGATTAAAAGTCTTCAGTAATCAGGGACCATAAATTTCCACTTGTGCATGCCTGTCCTGAGAGAACCTAAGACCGTCCTCTCCTTGTCTGTTGCAGAGAAGGAGCAGGGTGCTGCTTTCACACAGGCTCTGACATGAGAGACCTGGGCTCAGATTCCTTCTGGAAATCGTTGGGAAAGTCTGGGTCTTAGTCTCACAGGAGTAAAAATTGGATGATGATGCCTACACCTCACAAGGCTACTGAGAGAACTGACGACTCTTATGGCTTAGTGGTTTTGCGCTTAAGCTGTGAAATTAGAAAGACCTAGATTCAAATCCTGACACTAGGACTTCTGGGTTGGGGGACCTTGGGCAAGTCACACAAGCTCTCAGCCTTAAATTCATCTCTAAAATGGGCTAGTAATAGCACTTACTTCATAGGGTTATAAATGAGGTGCAAATACATGTAAAGTGCTAAAGCAATGCCAGGCACATGGGGGGCCTTATATATGTTACCAAACATAATTTGGGTCCACTCACCTGAGTGCAATAAAGACAATCTACTGACACTGGGTTGGAGTGAAGGAAAGTACAGTGTTTATTGCAAGGCACCAAGCAAGGAGAATGTACAGCTCATGCTCAAAAGACTCGAACTTCCCAATGGCTTTCAGCAAAGGGGTTTTAAAGGCAGTGTGAGGCAGGGGGCTGTAGGATGCATGATCAGCTTGTGCACAATTACCAGATTGGTTGGATCCAGGTGAAGTTTCAAGCATCATCAATCTTCTGGTTTCAACCAGTCTAGGGTCTACATGCTTGCAGTCAGCAGTCTTCATCTGGTGGGGTCAGCTTCCTGTACAAACAGCTTAGGAACGTGTGTCAGGCCTTTATCTATATCTTTCAGGGAACTGGGAGTTCAGTGGTTCTGCTGTGTGGTGGATTTATAAATTGTTACCAGTTTCCCAGCCCAACAGCTAATCTTTGTTTCTGTGTCTTCAATTTCCTAATCATTAACTCTTGAGCCAGCCTTTTGAGACTCAGGGGAGGCCTGGGAGACTAAAGCAAAAGCCTTTACTTCAAAGGACAGGGATACTGGGGTTTGTATACAATTTCATATACAGGAGCCCTTTCCGTCTCTCGTAGTCCATGTTCTTCTGGACCCACTCCCTGCATCTCAACTTTATCTTACTGCTGGTTTCCCAGGGCCTGGATTTCCAAGCATTCTGTCCATGTGTCAGAACTAGGGTCGCAATATCTAACTTAGACACCAGGGTTACCACAGGCCCCAGGGCCCGATCCAAGTGGTAAAAGCTCCTTCCCAGCACACAGTGGGCGCCAGGCCCTCGGAGGATCTGCTGTTACCAGGGAAGTTGCTGCCACGTGACCAGGAACTCAGGGGCTCTGAGGAAACAAGAAGCCTGGATTTGGCACAAGCCTCGGGCTCAGAGAGGAGAAGGCTGTGGCAGCCACAGAGGCCCCTCTCCCAACGTCCATGTGGTGCCATGGTCAAAGCAGGGCCTGGGGAAGAAGCCGGAGGGGAGTTAAGCTCAGAGCACGGGGCCCTCCCCACCCTCTCCCACAGCTCTTTCTGGATGGCGCACAGCCCCAGCACCCCCGCTCCCCGCCTGCTACACACCTAGGCCTCACGGGGCACCCAGAGAACCCACTGCCATTGACTGAACATTTCTCAATTGCTCCATCCCAGTTAAATCATCACAATAGCACCAAGAGTTTGTTGTTATTATTCCTATTTTACAATTGAAGGAACTAAAGTCCAGAGACATGACCTGCCCAAAGTCACACAGCTGGTCAGTAAGTGAGCAGAATTGCAATCCAGGCCTGGGTGTCCCCAAGACTGGCTCTTCACCACCGAGAAACTCAAATTCAGGAATAAGGTCTCTTTGAAAATGGCAGGCTGCCACAGGAGAGTTTTCTATTTCGATAGGAATTTGGTCATTGTAACCATTCCTAGAAGCTTCTTACAAAATGTGAGAAGGAAGCAGTCAGAGAAGAGGTGAGTGGAGACACCCACGTCTTTGGGAGGTGGGAGCAGCCTGGTGAGGGTCGGGTGAGAAGCACAGACGGCAGAGGTGTGGCCATCAGAATCTGGGCGAGGCTGAGCCAGAGCTCTGAGACAGGGCAGGAGCAGCGCAGAGCTGAGCATCTCAGGGGTCTCACAGGAGGAAGCCCAGATGCCTGGAGAGCACGTGAGCAGCCGAGAGCCACAAGGCACCAATGTGGCCCAGGGGCCTTCAGGGCTTGGTCTGGTGCTGTGTGTCCTCTCCCCAGTTAGCTGGATGATGAGATCTTATAACTAGCAGGAAGTCAAGTCATCAACTTGCAAGATTATCATTAATATGGAATGCCAGGAACTGTACTAGGCATATTTTATAAGTAATTTTTTTAACCCAGTGGCAGCTATCTTGGTGGCCATCAGTGCCCCAATGGTATCTGAGGAAACAGGCTTAGAGAGCTGAGACACTTGTTAGTAAGTAGCAGAGAACCGGCCTGCTTTCCCCTACACCACATGATATGGACAAAATACTTCTCATCTTCGGGCCTGAACATAACATTAAGGGCTCTGTTAGTTGTTGACATGTCACCAATCTGAGTTCCACATCTCATAGGAAAAGAGTTTATTATCGCTGTAGGGAAACCGATTCCACCCTCCCTCTCTTTCTTTATAAAGCTCTCCCTGCTGCCTTTTCTGTGAGGCTCTGCGGTTCCACCCCCTTGGCTGCCCGGGGGCGGGGTCGGGCCAGGCCCCAGACCCAGGCCCCAGGCCCGTGCTTCATCTCCCTCCAAGCTCACCAGGCTTCAGTGGGCCAGCCTCTGTCAGGCCCAGCGGTTGATAGATTGGCCTTCTCGCTGGAGTTGTACCAAGAATTTCTCCATCCCTCCTTGCCAGAATGCATGTTTCCAATTATGTGAAACTCTCTGGGAGAAGTTCACTTCTTGAATTAGTTAAATAAAACTGCGGTGTTTGGGAAGCACCTCAGTCGCTGCACGAGCGGGTCCCAGCAGAGGGGAGCAAGGGAGGCCGGGCCAGTGGCCTGCACTGGATTTCCCCCAAGCCAGCAGCAGAGCGCATGCTGTAGGTTTCTATTTTTATGCCCAGTTTTCTCCCGTTAGCAAGATAGGTGTGTCTGCTGCGGAGAAATAGGTTTCTGTGGTCAGTGTCTTGCACACGTGGCTGGAGGAGAGAGGGTGGGGTCAGCACCACCCCCACCCCCGACATACACACACACACACACACACACACACACACACACACACACGCATGCACATCTTTGCTTTTCTGAGGCAACCTGGAGTAGATTTCTGGACTGGTGGGGCAAGGAGGGCAGACCTTAATGTCGAGTAGCCTGGTAAAGAGTTTTTAAATGGGGCGACCCTTTCACTCCCCTTTCCCACCCAGAGACCTGGTCCTACGCTGCCCCCTGAGGACTGCCTGCTCCAGCCTCTGCTTGCATTTGCTCAAGAATCTGTATCCTTCCTCCTTTTCTGTTGGCTGCCCCCTGCTTCTCCCACAGGCACACACATTCTCATTGAGATTTCCACGAACTCTAAAGCCAGAAGCATGGAAGTTTTCAGGGGCCAAAGAGGGTGTCTGCCAGCCTTTGCTGTCCCACAGACTGAGTTCTTCCAGCCAGCAGCCTCATCCCCTCCAAGCACACTCCAGTTTCATGTTGGCCGAGGGCCAAAGTGCTAGTGCCAAATCCAAAAGAGTTAATCCTGTATCACCCTCCCCCCCACTGAGCAAATTTTTCATACCATTGCCTAAGAGACTCAAACTCCATTCCCCATGTACCCTCCCCCAGTTGGCCAGTTGATGCTGAAATGGAGAACACCCACCATGTAAACACTCATCCAACAGGGAGAGGGCAGTGTGGTGGTCGGGAAAAGCTTCAGAAAGCCTCTGGTGCCTGTATTGCATCTCAAAAGATCTTCCAAAACTTTCTTTTAAGACTTTAAGGTGCTTTTGAGGGAGCGTTTGTGTGGTGGGTGGAACATTAAGGAAGAACTTTCTAGGCAGAGACGATGGTGGGCGAAAAGCCCTGGGTGGGGATGAAATCTCACAACCTGATCCAGGAACAGTAGAATAGTGTGGTGTTCATCGTGGTCAAATTGTAGGATGTGAGTTGGGTGCAGGTCAAAGATGAGGCTACGGAGGAATGCTGGGGCCCCTCATCAAGTTCCCTGTGTGCAATGGCAAGGATCTGGGACTCAATCTTATAGACTAAAGGAGTCATTGAGGAATTTTAGTCAGGAGAGATTTTCATTTTCCAAAGATTTTTATGGGGAACATATGGAGAGAAACTCAGAACCAAGGCAAGAGGAGTGTGGGTAGAAATGGGAAGACCAACCTAGAAGAGATATTTAATGTATAGAATGTACAGGATGTTTTAAATGACTGAAGTTTAGAGGTTGGCTACAGGGTAACACCCTTCTGGCTCAGGGACTGGGTGGTTAATGACCCCATTAATTCACTGAGATAGGAAATGCTAGAGGAGGAGAAGGTTTGGAAGAGCCCATGATGAATTCGGGTATGGACGTGTGGAGTTTAAGGTGCCTAGAGGACAGGCAAGTGGAAATGCCCAGTTGGCAGTTGGCTTTCCAGCCTGGAGTTCAGAAGAAGGGTGTAGGCCACGTGGTGGTCTGTGTGTGGGCCCATTGGTCCTAGAATTCTACCCTGGTCTTCTTTGTGTTCACGTCTAACTTCTCTCACCCAACAACTCCAATGTGCCATAGTTCTCAGTCAGTTGGATTGGTTTTGGGACTCATGTGGACAATATGGTCTTTAATGCCTAGAAACCAAACTGGTGTGTAACTCTCCAATCCCCACCCACTCACCCCACGTCAGTTATCTGTCATCTAACTGAAGGAAATTCCTATTAAACTTTGGAGTGTCTCCTCCAGTGAATGGTAGGATTTTATGCAGCCACAGCAAATCTGGGATGAGAGAGCTGTGGGGTTTTGATGGTGGTGGTGTTTTGGGAGGACATTTTGGAACTTTGTATGTTACACAATCTAAAGCAGAGAGAAAATTGTATGCAAAGCTCAGGAGACTAGAAAAAAAATTATCATATTCAGAGCTACAAATAGATACATGTGGGGAGGTGAGACCAGAAGGATGGGTAGGAACCAGATCTTTCAGGGTCTTACAGATCATGTTAAAGAGCAGGGAGGGAGGTGACATAATCAAATTTAAACTTTAAAAAGATTGTTCTAACTGCAATAGTAAGGCATGTTTGCAGGGAGATGGGAGCAATCCTGGAAGAGAGGAAGAAGGCATTGCGATAGTTCAGTTGAGAGATGATGATGGCTGGGTCTGTGGTGGGAGCTGTGAGGACACAGACACAGTGGAGAGATTTGAGAGTTTTTCAGGAAGTGGGAGCTATAGTAATTGAGCATTAAGCCCCCTAAAGCTCTAGGTCGTCACTGTCAACTGCGATCTCCACCTACTCTTAGCTGACAAGATGGCATCTGTGACTCTGAAGCACGGCCATGTAAGGTGACCAGTGCCCACACGTGGCTGTAGGATGAATGTAGCGGGGCAGTGGCTATCATCAAGCTCCCCAAAGGAGACTTTTCCAGGACACAACAAAACAAGCCTTTAGAGAACCCACCTATTATCCTCTATACTATGAATCTAGAAGATTGTTCTCTAGGTGTTGTCAGATGAAACAGAAGAAATGAAACACAAGGAGATTTCCATCTACTTGGAACAACAAATATAATCATAAATAGTGAAAATGATACAAGAAGTTTTAAGGGGATGGAAACTAAAAAGAATGTTCAGAATGGAAAAGAGTTGATAAAAACAACTCCCAATTATTGATAATATGTTATAGGTCAATCATTTTCTCCTTTAAAAATTGGCACAATAACCTTATGAAAAAGATACTGTAGTGCCCAGTTTGCAGGCGAGAAAACTGAGACCCAAAGGTAAAATCTCCCAGTATACTGGATATATATATATTACAGAATAGCAGACTATTTCAAAACATCACGGATTAGAACAACAATAAATATTTACTATCTCTCACAGTTTTTGTGAGTCAGCTTAGCTGGCACTTCTGGCTCAGAGTGTCTCATGAGGTTGCAGTCAAGATGTCAGTCAGGGCTACCAGTGTGCTGGAGGCTTGGCTGGGACTGGAAGATCCACTTCCAAAGTGGCTCACCCACAAGTTGGTGCTGCTGTTAATGGGAGGCCTCAGTTCCCTCCAGTGTAGACCTATTCACAGAGCTGCTTGAGTATCCTCACATCATAGTGGCTGGCTTCACCCAGAGTGAGCTACCCAAGAAGATAAGGCAGAAGTCACACACCATCGCTCATACAGTGTTACACTGGTCACACAGGTCAGCCCTGGGACTGGGAGGGGACTACACAAGGCATAAACACCAAGGGTGAGAATCACTGTGGGCCATCTTAGAGACTGGGTAACATACTAGTAAGCGCTTCACTCAAGATGCAAGCTCGGGTCTGTGGAACACGTCACTTCTCTCCCATGAACACAAAACAGTGTTCTGTGGTCAAATAAGCTTAGGAACCACTAGATTTAATAAAGTTACATGCTATATTTATCTCCTCAGAGCCGTAAGCTGTGATTCTCCAAGAGTAGAGTAATAGGACCTTGAGACCAGTTTGGGAGGTGATGTCCCCCCTGTGCAGCTGGGAGCTCTTAACAGAAGATTTGTTTTCAGGTAGAAAGAGAAGAAGGTAATGATCATTTTACAGAGCAGGGCGGGGAGGGAAATCCAGAGGAGAATGGCAAGACACCAAGTCTTGAAAGTTGGGACAATCCACATTATGCCAAACTGCTAGGGGGTGGAATCTCACTGTGTGTTTTAGTTTTGACCTTGGCTCTAGGGTACGTAGTTAAATTCAGATAGATAGTAGATGGCTTTATTGAGATACATGAGGGGAAAAAACATTTTTGTTTTTCACTTTGCTCTCTGATAGCAAAGTAAATCAATCTCTATAATGTGAGACCTACGCTACACAAGTTGTAATCACACACTTGTATCTCAGTGTGATTCAAGATAAATATTTTGGTCTCTAATGGCCCCAGCGTAGTGCTTTGACACCTGGCTACACAGTAGAATCACTGTGAGAATGAAGCTTTAAAAACACAGTCATACCTGGGCTCCACTCCAAATCAACTAAGTCAGAATTCTAGGATGCGATGCTTGGGGCCTGATAGTTTTTCAAAGCTCCCCTGGCTGATCCTAGTGTGTGGCCAGAGTTGAAGACTGTCCTTCCTATTGCTCTTTCTCTCTTTCTTTTCCTGTCTTTTTCTTTCTCTATCTCCCTCACTCTCTCTATCTCCACACCTCACCCTCACAACACACCCACTTCCAGCCAAAACATCCAACTTTAGAACTACCTTGAAACCACTGTTATCCCCTTCACGGAACCCAGACAGCACCTGCTACGTGGTGGTGCTCGGGCCACTTTTATTGATCTCAACTGAAGGCATTTCCCAAGGAGCCCATTGCCCCTGACATCTCTCTGGTCACACACTTTGAGACCCTGAGTGGACAAAGGGCATGACTGGCCAGAGATTCTTCTTAGGGCTTTTAACATTTGAGTGCCACTGTGGATAAATTTTCCATGGTATTGGTCATTGACTACATGTTCTTAAGATTCAACACTCAACAAATTTTTCTGAGATTTTGAGACACAAAACTTCCTATCAGGTCATCTGAAGTCAGTGGAGACCTCACTTATAAAAACACCAGAGACAAGAATTTCAAAGATGGCAACACAAGTCTCGGTTATGTAACACGCACATTTTATTATTTTTAAAGCAATGATCATCTTAGAAGATAATGTGAGAAAACAGTTTCTTTTTTTAATCTGTCAGATAAAATTAAGTTAAAACTAAGCCTAAGGGAGAAAAAATATTGGTTTGAAAGACAGATTTTAGTCATTTAAAAACATTAAAATTCGTTATTTATGGGGCAGGGCAGATGAGGAACAAGTTTGGGAGGGAAACATCTCTGCATAAGTTTTTATACTTATAGGTTTGTAAACCACGTGGATATTCAAAAAGTAAATAAAAATAAATGAATATAATCAATTATACAGTGTATCAAGTGAAAAGAAATGGCATCATGAGATTAATGAATTGATTGCTTCAGCCTATTAGTATTTATTTTCCTTTTCAAGTTTAAAGTAATTGAGAACTAATCTTTTCCACATTGCTGCATGAGTTCGCTGAATCACAAATCCTATGCCTTTTTTTCTCTTGAAGTAAGTAGGGTTTTTTAAAAGTCCCATTCTATACTGGGCCTCTTTGCTGGCTTCCCAGGACACTGCATGCAGGACTCCAGGAAGCCTAATACCCAAGGGATGGGCCAGAGAACCATGTAACAAGCCAGGAAAAATAGGACGAAATTCAGAGTTAGATGGGAGAAACTCAGGTTGGGCAAGAAAACACACCAGACTGGAAAATGATCAGGCTGGCATTTTCCTGACCAAATAGGCTTGCCTGTGAGCAGTTCCAGCCAGCTGGGCAGAACAATATTTAGGGGAATCAGAGAAGCCAACACAAGTGGAGAACAACTGCGTGGCGGCCACCATCCTGGGAGAACCATGACCAGCCTCTCACGGACAAGTGTAAGTGCAGCACCAACCATGCGGGTCTCTCACCTCCTTCCTGAAACTTCACATTCCTTTACCTGGGAACTAAGCCTTCCGTCCAGGGCAAAGTGCAGAGAGGAAATTGCTGACCACAGAGAGCACCACCACAGCACACCTTAGGAGCTGGAGGGAGGGAGCAAAGAAGCTGTAGGGAAGGCAAGTCAGAGTCGAGAGTTGGGGAGAAGGTGGACTGTGGCTGTGGCTTCTGGGGGCCAACCTAAGCGCCTAACTCCTGTCCCGAGCAGGGCCACGGTCATCAGGAGATGGGACCAAGGTCACCACCTCTATGCTTCACTCAGAAGATGTAAACGGGATGGTGAGCACAAAACTTGGAAACCTGGAATCTTAGCTCTCAATGCACACTGATGGGCAGAGCAGCAGTGGCTCTTGGTCAACTCTCTGTGGGCCTCCTTGGCTTTTGCACAGTCCCTCCTTTCCATGTGAGGCTTGCACAGAGGCAGCTCTGTGCTGTGCTGTCCCTGGGCACAGTCTGGAGCCATCGAGAGGGCAAGCTCTGGAGCCAGGCCACCTGGATCCAAATTCCCAGTGCTTCTGCTGATCAATCTGTGGTTATCAGCCAGCACTCAACAGCTACAAATGACAGAATTGTTAACTTTAGCCCAAAGGAAATGAATTAGATGGGTGTTGGATAGTGGCTAGAGAACCAGGACAGGAGCCAGGATGGCCCCTGACATCTATGCCCTCTTGTCCCTGAGCTGCTGCTGGAGAGGATCCAGTCCCCCCATCCCCCATCGGTGTGTTTCTCGCGACACTGTGAGGAAGAGGAGACTGGGGCTTCGGGCTCCAAAATCCCAGAACGTACTTACTTTGGTGACATAGAATAGCTACTTACCTTATCTCAGCCTCAGTTTGCTCGTGTGTAAACTGGGAATGCCAGTAGTTTTACCACAAGAGGTAGTTCTGAGGAATCAGTAAAATCAGGGAGGACAGATGCTTTGGCCAGTGCCTAGCATGTAATTGGTACTCAATACGCCTCAGCCATCATAGCTGTCATTCGTGGATGACCCAAACCTTTGTTCCAAGGTGCCACCCCCTTTGTCTGGCCAGGGTGGCTGTTTCTCTGCAGGCTCTGAAAGGGCGGGGTTGTTGCCAGGTGACCTGGATCATTCTGACTACTCAGGACCTGTGGCCACCATACCACCAGGTGACTTCCCAGCAGGGGCAGGGACTCCTGCTCTCAGGAAGCCACTCTCACCATCCCTGTCCTTTCCCTCAGGACACCCCAAAGGACACTTCACAAATTCCTAGGAAAACTTTCTGTCTGCAAAAACATTTCACCGCAATAACTGAATTATAAGGTATTGATCCCCTGTTGTCAGCTGGAATAAAAAACATGATTTACATCTGTCACCCACAATCTGTCTCTTCTCACACATGAGATTGCAAGTGTCCCCCAACCTCACCTCTGCCCCACCACCTGTGGCTTCTGCTGATCCTAGTCAGAGTGAACAAATCTTCTTAGCTGTTCCTCAGAGGTGTTGTTTCTTAACTTCATAACTCAGCAGCTTGAAAATCATTCATCCAAGGAGTACAGATTGACTTGTGCTCTGTCCCAACACACACGCACATACATACATATACACAGTGTGTGACACCCACGGTCCCCCTCACTCACCTCCCAGTGAAATATGCAGTGCCAGATTGCTTGCCTTTAGAGTATTGACATACATAATTTATTTAAGCAGTTTGTGGATTAGATCAGATTTGTGCAGCTGTTTGTTCAGTTAAAATTTTAAAAAGCCTGTTAGGATTCTGGCCACGGCAGCAAAGAAGGAGCTGGATTTTCAGGCTCTCCATATAAGCAAACCCAGTCTACCAAAATCTGACCCACAAAACTTGTCTCTGTCCTCCAGACTTTCTTTCTTCCTGTCCATTCCCCCATTTTGCAGTAAAAGTCAGCTGTCTACACTGCAAATCCAGTAGTGTCAACCTCCCAACTCTTTCCCATATATGTTACCCCCGCCCCACCCTTCCCCCCCACACACCCCAGCTTCCACATTGTCCCAGAATGAAGTTCAGCTTCCCCGTCAGGCCTTACAACTGGCTTTGCTATCTGGTCCTGCTCACCTCCCCAGACCCTCTCTCCCCTCCTCCAGTGCACCCAGCAGCACTCAGCCACGCCATCCTCTGCTCAGGGACTGTGTCCTTCTTAGCTGTTCCTCCAGCTGTTAACTCTGTGCCTGATCCAAATAGGCTCTCAATAATGATGGATTGAATTAGTGTGTGTGAATGAACACAAAGGGTCAGGGGGCATCACTCAACTGAAAGCTGTCTTGTTTAACAAAAGGACTTTGAGGCCAGTTTCTCTGGAATAGTGAGGCAAGCCCACCTAGGAATTAATTAGTTATTGACAGGCTATGGATATTATGGGGAAGGAAGCCAGTGAAGTGAAATGAATGAGTTATAAGGACAAAATAATGGGAATTGGAGTCAATTGAATCATCTGATTTGTTGGCTCAACAAACATTTACAGAGCATCCACGGTGTGCCCTGGACCACACTAGGTCCCAGAGACAAAAGAAAATAGGAAACAGTTCCCACCTCCAAGGAGCTCAGAGTTTATTAGGAGGAGAGAGATGTTTACAAAAATTAATAATAAAAATAAATAACACTAATGATAACAACAACTACCTTTGTTGGGCATCCCCGACATTCTGCTTCCTGTCCTGGGCATTTTACAGACATTGTCTCATTCTCATTTTTCCGGCACATCACTGACAAAGGAGGGAGGAAGGGCCTTCAAGTGAGGCTTGCAGATAGAGCCGAGACGGGGCACTAGGCGGGGCCGGCCGCCTCTCAGCTTCAGTTGGGCCCCCTCGGGCAGCCCTGTGCTGGTCAGTGTGGCCTTCCTGCAGCTGGACCTGCAGCCTGAGCCAATCAATCTTGCAGTCCAGGCTGTCTCACGGGGGCCTCGGCAGATCCCGTAATTAATCTGGCTGGAAACAGAACTTATTTTTACACCTCTTCACATCAGTCCCTATAGACCAGGCTTGAGCACAAAGTGAGAAAACATGAATTGATCACAGCTGTGAAACCATGCTAATTAGTGTGAAGTGCTGAAACCCTCGTTTCTGAGGCTGGAACCCCTGGCTTCCTGCACAAGTGATTAATACCACAAATACCTCTCTCTGCCCCAGCCTTCCAAACCTTAGTGGCCAAGCCCCACCAGCAGCCCCCTACCCACCTTCTGCCCAGTAACAATTCAGCTCAAGTTCTACAATGGGCTTTGTAGTCATTAAATGGGAGGACTCTGCCCAAAGTTGCTGCAGCCACAGCCAGAGTCCAAATGATTGTTGATGGGGTGAGGTGCAGCATCTTAGGGCTCACAGCACAGTCCCTGAGAGCTTAGACTTGAAGTCAGGTCACCTGAATTCAAATCCCAGCACCTACTTGCTAATTGTATAACCTGGGGCAAATAATTCATCTCTCAAACTACCTGAAGTAAAGGACCAGTTTTTTGTTTCTGGGTTTTTTTTCAAACTTGGACTGATGCTTTTGTAAAATACAAGCACAATAAAATGCTAGAACAATGATCACATGGTTAGAAGTTGCAGCAATGTCCAATTGCTGTAAAAATGTTTAAAAGCTAATTTTCCGTTTCTATACTCATTGTCATAAACCATTAACAAAAGGATCATGGATGAACACTAATCCACAGATCATACTCTGAAAAGCAGAGTCTGGCACAGAGTAAGGGTGAGCAAGTGTTAGCTGCTATGATTATGAGTCCCCTCCTACATGCCCAAGGCTCAGGTCCACCATTGCACACACACAGCGCTGGTCAACTCTAGAGAGACTTCTGGAATTTGTACAGTCTCATCAAGCAAATGCATTGGGAGAGAGAAAAATTGTCTTCTAAGTAAGATTATTATTTGTTTATTTATTTACTTTTTGCTGGGAGGGCTCTGACTAAAATTTGTTGTTTAAATTTATTGGACTTTTTGTTTAGAATTGTTTATTTAATTTCTACATTTTTAGTAGTCTTCTTAAGAGATTCATTTTCTTTCCTGAGGATCCTTGGATAACAGGGCTGATTCAGCTATGGGTGGGTTTCTAAGGATCTATTATGTTGGCTTGATTCTCTCTTAGTGCTTAAAAGCTCTGTGAAGGATATATAAATGAGCCAAAGATGACCTCTGTATATTGGCCCTTAGGTTGTTTACTTCTGTAAAGAAGGCTGGGACCCATTAACTCAAAATCTTAATAACTCATAACTCAAATTTGTACACTTCCAATTGTCTTAAACATAGCTCAAATAAGCAGATTTTTAGCCATTTAGAACCTGTCTGCTTTGCATAGCCTGTGAAACTTGCCCAACATTAACCAGCCATGGATAAGATAGATCCTGTGGCTATAAAGCCCCCAAGCTATTGCTGTCCTTCCAAGCTCTCTGACCGAGAGACCCCTGAGTGACATCACCTCGATGTGTAAGCCTCTTCTCTGACCCCCTCTCCCCTGGGGGTTTCTCTGCCTGAGTGGAGGTCCCCACACTATAGCCCTGAACAGTCTCATATTGTGAGAAATTTCCCCCACAGGCAAACCTGTTAAAATATCACCCAAATAAAGACTGTGTGTGCTACTGCCACCTCATGGTCATATCTTTTTCTTGATCAGCCCCCAAATCCTTCACATCTCCTACGCTGGGAGGACAGTCAGGGTTCTATGCTTTGAACTTGAGCACATAGTGCCTAAGGCAGTAAAGCTGACCCTGAGCAGCTGTGGTAAAAGGAAAAATCTGTTGGTTGCATCTTCCTACTACAAGAGGCTGGAATATGAAGTTGGAAAATCTGCCTTAAAAGTCCTTACTCTGTGTCTTACTGGCTGTGTAATCATGGGCAATTACCTGCTCTTTCTGAGTTTCAGCTTCCTCAGTGGGGAAATGAGAGATACAACATCCACCTTACAGGTTGTCACAAGGATTAAATGAATTAATGCATGTGATGTGTATAACACATCACAAATAGTAAAGACTCAATAAACAGACACCATCATCATTATCATTACTGTAGTTTCTCCTTATGTAGACAGTGTCTGGCCCTTTAGCTTGCCTCCATCCCTAACATACTTCTTCATTTATTTATTCACTCTTTCAACAAATAACTAAATACATACATACCTGGTTGTGCTCTGTGATGAATCATGAAGAAATAGAAAAATCTAATAGACCTGTAACTAGTAAGGAGATTTAATTAATATAAAAATATCCCAACACAGAAAAACCCTGGACCAAATTGCTTCACTAGTAAACTCTACCAAACATTTGAAGAAGAATTAACACCAATCCTTTTCAAACTTTTACAACAAATTGAAGAGGTGGGAATACTTTCTAACTCATTCTACAAGGCGAGGCCCAGCATTGCCTGATACCAAAGCCAGACATGATATTACATTAAAAGAAAACTGTGGGCCAATATCTCTATGAATATTGATACAGAAATCCTCAAAAAATACTAGTAAACTGAATTTAACAGCATATTAAAAGGATTATACACCATGACCAAATGGGATTTATTCCTGGGATGCAAATATAGTTACAACATACAAAAATTAATTGATATAATACACCACATTAACAGTATTAAGGGGGAAAAGTCACATGATCATCTCAATTGTGCCGCAAAAGCATTTGACAAAATTCAACATGTTTATGATTAAAAGAATACTCAACAATAGAAGGAGATGCCTTCAATATAATAAAGGTCATATGGGAATAACCCACAGCTAACATAGTACTCAATAGTGAAAGTTTTCCTCTAAGATGAGGAATGGGACAAGGATAGCTGTTTTCACCAGGTCTATTTAACAGAGTATTGGAAGTTCTAGATAGAGAAATTACACAAGAAAGAGAAATAAAAAATATCCATGATGAAAAGGAAAAATAATACCGTCTCTTTTCACAGATGATGTGATCTTATATGTAGAAAACCCTAAAGATTTAACCAAAAAAAAAAAAAGAAGCCCTGTTATTGAAATGTAGCAGGACCCTATTGTCCTTCCTCCCCATGTCCTCCGCCTGCCTTCTGTCTGTGAAAAAACCTTAGCCAAAGAATAAGTTTAATTAGAGAAGTGAGAAAATGCAGAAACAAAGGAAAACAGTCCAAAAAGACTAAATAATAATACTTTAGTCACTAAGCATAGTCAAGGACCTTTAGTTCCTTCTCAAGGGCTATAGATAATATTCTGAGCTATATCCTGTGAGCTGTCTTGTATATACCGAAACCCCCACCAGGTGGAAGAAGTTAACTACATGATGACCAGACTGTAGCCATGACATAAGCTGCCACAATTCTGAGAATTGGCCTCATGGAAAGGAGAACAAGCTGACCCTGAAACTGAAGATTAACTGTACTTAAAACAAACAAGATGACGCTGGTCAGACCACTGCGTGACCTGTTTCAAGATGACTGTCAGAGTTGATTGTGCTATTTCTACATATAACCCCCTCCTACCGTCTATAAAAGCTCTTGCCCACTGATTGTCAGTGGTGGGGAGTTGGCCTTTGGACAAGAGTCTGCCCATATCCCACTCCCCACCCCCATTGCCAGCATCCAAAACAAAGCAAACTTTCCTTTCTACCAACCTTGCCTCTTTATTGGCTTTTGAGCACAAGCAGCCAGACCCCCACTTTTGGTTACATTATTACTAATAAACAAATTCAGCAAAGTTGCAGGATAAAAAATTCAACACACAAAGGGCGGTTTCATTTCTACACACTAATAATGAACAATCTGGAAAACAAATTATGAAACTAATTCCACTTACAGTAACATTAAAAAGAAGAAAATATGTAGGAATTCACATAACCAAGGAGGTGAAAAACTTGAACACTGAAAACTACAAAATACTGCTGAAAGAAATTAAAGAAGACATAAATAAATGAAAAGCTATCCATGTTCATGACTTAATATTGTTGAGTCAACACAATCCAAAGTGACCTACAATTCAGTGCAATCCCTACCAAAATTAGGTCTTCTTTTTTTTTTTCTTTCTTTCTTTTTTTTTTTTTGCAGAAATAAAAAAGAAAACTCCATCCTAAAACCTATATGGAATCTCGAGGGACCTCAAAGAGTCAAAACAGTCTTGAAAAAGAAGAACAAAGTTGAAGGACTCACACTTCCTGATTTCAAATTTTACTACAAATGTACAGTAATCAAAACAGTGTGGTACTGGGCTCAGTGCGGATCAGGGCAAACATATAGACCAATGGAATAGAACTAAATGCACAGAAATAAATCTTCACATATATGGTCAAATTAGTTTTGACAGGAGCACCAAGATCGTTAAATGAAGAAAGGATGGTCTTTTCAACAAATGGTAATAGAAAAACTGGACATCCACATTCAAAATAATAAAAATGGACCTGAAGGTGTTCAGAACAAGCCTCCCCAAAATGTGTCACTTGGCATATAGATTATTTTGAGCTGAGGGCAATCAAGACCCAGAAGCTCAAGAAAAACTTTTACTCCTCCCTTAATTACCTAAAAGAATTTAGATAGGGAGTCTGGTCCAGAAACAGAGATAACTTTTTATCTGAATGACCTATCTGTATGGCAGAACACCTGACTACTAAACTTCTGCTCTTCTTATCATCCTGTGAATTACCCTCCTTCCCACTGAAGCCCTAGGCCCCTATCTCATTCCTTAACTCAAAATAGCATGTAAATCTCAACTTCCTGACTTGTCCTTAGGTCTCACTGTCCTTGTGTGACCCCCATACATGTCTAATTAAGCTTGTCTTTTTCTCCTATTAATCTCTTATGTCAATCTGATTATTACACCAGCTGAAGAACCCAAGAAGGGTAGAGGAAAAAATTTTCCTGTCCAATAGACCCTTACCTAGTACCATATACAAAATTTAATTCAAAACACATCAAAGACCTAAAAGTAAGAGCTAAAATTATAAAACTCCTAGAAGAAAACATAGAGGAAATCTTCATGACACTGGATTTGGCAAAGGTTTCTTGAATATGACATCAAAGGCATTATATAACAAAAGAAAAAATTGACAATTTGGATTTCAACAAAATTAAAAACTTTTGTGCAACAAAGGACACTATCAACAGAGCAAACAGGTAACCTACAGAATGTAAGGAAATATTTGTAAATCACATATCTGATAAGGGATTACTATCCAGAATATATAAAGAACTCCCACAATTCAACAACAAAAAAACCAACTCATTCAAAAATAGGCTAAGGACTTGAATAGACATTTCTCCAAAGAAGATATGCAAATGGCCAATAAGCACATGAAAATATGCTCAACATCAATAAGCATTAGGAAAATACAAATGAAAATTACATGAGTAATTTTGAGATACCACTTCATACCCATTAGGATGGCTATATATCAAAAAATCAGAAAAGTGTTGGTTAGGATGTGGAGAAATTGGAACACTGGTGTATTGCTGGTGGAAATGTAAAATGGTACAGCAGTTATGGAAAACAGTATGATGGCTCCTCGAAAAAATAAGCATAAAATTGCCATACTATCCAGCAATTCCACTCATAGATATATACCCCAAAGAATTGAAAGCAAGTACTCAAACAGATACTAGTACACCAACATTCATAGAAACATTATACATAATAGGCAAAAGGTGGGTGCAATCCAAATACCCATCAACAGGTGAATGGATAAACAAAATGTGGTATATTTATGTAATGAAATATTATTCGGCTTTAAAAAGGAAGGAAGTTCTGATATATGCTGCAACATGGATGAACCTTGAAGACACTATGCTAAATTAAATAAGCCAAACATGAAAGGACAAATATTGTATGATTCCAATTATACAAAGTACCTAGAATAGTTAAATATACTAAATAGGCACAGAGTTTCAGCATGGGATGATGAACGTGTTCTGGAAAAGAATAGTGGTGATGGTTTACAAAATAATGTGAACGTACCTAATGCCACTGAACTATACACTTAAAATGGTTAAGATTGTAAATTGTATGTTATGTATATTTTACCACAGTTTTTAAAAAATAGGCAAGGTAAAACAATATCAATGAGAAAACTTAGTCCCTATCATACTTAGTTGATAAAACTATGAATTAAAGAAATTATTATTATTTAAAAAAAGAAATGAAGTTCTGATTCATGCTACCACATGAATGAAACTTGAAACAAAACTAAATGAAAAAAGATGTAAAACAAAAGGTCATACTTGTATGATTCCTTTTATATGAAATGTTCAGAATAGGCAAATCTATAGAGACAGAAAATAGATGAGTGGTTGCCTGGTGCTCGGGCAAGGGAGAATGAGGAGTGATTGCTAACGGGCATGAGTTTCTTTGTGGGATATCAAAAGTATTCTAAAATTAGAATCCTGAGTATTCTTGATGCATGTGTTATAATGGTGAAGGAACCTAACTAAATTGAACCAAAAAACAAAACAAAACAAAACTATAATCCTCTGACATCCCCCCCTTAAACTTAATTCCTGTGTCTTGAGGACCTAATTAATTCTATCTTTGATGTGACTGGGAATTTATTTCCTCTTCAAAGCCTTGACCATAAAAAAGAATGACCTTTTAAAGATAGTTTGTAGGTTCTGAATTTTCCAGAAAGAATGTTATCTGGTTCAGATGTGCAGTTTCTTTAGCCTAATTAAAAAAAAAAAAATCCTATCTGATGTACCCTCATAAACGTCCCATGGGGATTTCTGCTAAATCTGAAATGGAGGATTTCACGTCATGCCTCAAATATTTATTGAGTGACTGCTCTGTGCGGCTGGTGCTAGGAATATAGTGACATACCTGATAATGTCTCGTTCCCCACCTTCATCAAGCTTGCTGCCTAATTGGAGACTCCCAGTGGAGGTTTTCGGGTTTTGAGGATAAAGACTGCTGTCTTCTCTTCTCTATTCAGTTCCCAGAACAGGAGCTTGGTGTTGCCTCAATGCTCATCTTGGTCCTTACTGGCAATTCCCCATGCTCTTGCCTTTTTTGTCCCTTCTCATGACATAAAAATTAAACATGACAAGAACCTAGTACCTTCAGTTCCCTGTTAGGTGGCTGGCTCAATTGGTAAACTCAAAATTTTACTAAATTTTGCTTGTCATTCTTCTTAGAAAAAATCATTTAGCCCAAAGCAATCAGTATTATAAAGTCCAAGGCAGGGACATGGGGGTTGCTATTTAGAGACAGAGAGAATATTTTAGTGTTCTCCTAATCACACCATTGTTGAAAAGGTAAAATAATAACAATTATAACCACTCATGTTCTTGCTCTACAGTGTAAAAGTGCTTTCAAATATATGACATCACCTTGTGAGGTAGGTAGTTATACTTCCCATCAGAATGTCAGCTCCAGGAGAAAAGGAATTTTACATTTTGCTCACTGTTGTATTTCCAGCATCTAGACAGTGTTTGACACATACTGATACTCATTGAATATTTGCCAGTTGCAGGAATGAATGAATGAATGAATGATCATAAATTTTATAAAAATAAAATTGAGGTTCAGACTCATCACAAAGTGATGAGTTCAAAGTCAAAAGGCTAATGCAATTAGAACCCAGGAAAAATCTTGGAAAAGTACACAAAAATACAATTTTCCAGAGAATACAGTCAGCAGTATTAGTCATGAGAAAATTCATATTAAAAACAGAGACATTTTATGACTCAGGTCTATTTTGGTAAACGTTTCATGTGCAGTTGAAAATAATTTGTGTTTTTCAGTTGTTGAAATAGTGTTCTGTAAATAACAGTTGGGACAAGTTGATTGATACTGTTGTCCAAATCTTCCATTTCATTACAAATTTTTAAAATCTACCTCTATTATTTACTAAGAAGTCTCCAACTATAATTATGGATGTTTTTGTTTTCTCCAGTTCCATATGTTTTTATATTACATATTTTGGTAGATGCATACACGTTTAGTATTTTTATGTCTTCTTGATGAATTGACCCTTTTATCATTATGGAATGTCCCTTTTTATCTCTAGTTATATTCCTTATCTTGAAGTCTACTTTTTTATAGTCACACCAGTTTCATAGTAGACATTTTTTTCCACCCTTTCACTTTCAATCTATCTGTGTCTTTTTGTTAAAAGTATATATCTAAAGGGAGCCTTTGTGCACAGTTGGTGAGATTGTAAATTGGTGCAGCCACTATGGAAAACAGTATAAAGGTTTCTCAAAAAATTAAAAATAGAACTACATATGATCCAGCAATTCTACTTTTGGGACTATATCTGAAGGAAATCAAAACACTATGTTGATCAACATCAAAATATACCAAACCACCCAATCAAAAAATGGGCAGAAGACGTGAATGGACATTTTTCCAAAGAAGACATACAGATGTCCAACAGACACATGAAAAGATGCTCAATATCATTAATTATCAGAGAAAGGCAAATTAAAACCACAATGAGATATCATCTCACACCTGTCAGAATGGTTATCAAAAAAGATCACAAATAACAAATGTTGGAGAGGTTGTAGAGAAAAGGGAACCCTTGTACACTGTTGGTAGGAATGTAAATTGGTGCAGCCACTATGGAAAACAGTATAGAGGTTCCTCAGAAAATTTAAAAAGTACTACCATATAACCCAGCAATTCCACTCCTGCGTATTTACCCAAAAAGTCTGAAAACACTAATTTGAAAAGATATAGGTACCTTAATGTTCATAGCAGCATTATTAACAATTGCCAAGATATGAAAGCAAACCAAGTGCCCATCAACAGATGAATGGATAAAGAAGATGCAGCGTATATATATACAATAAGATACTACTCAGCCATAAAAAAAAGAATGCAATTTTGCCGTTTGCAACAACATAGATGGACTTGGAGGTAAACACTGTATGATATCACGTATATGTGGAATCTAAAACAATACAACAAACTAGTGAATATAACAAAAAAGAAACAGATTCACAGATACAGAGAACAAACTAGTGGTTACCAGTGGAGAGAGGGAAGGGGGAGGGGCAAGATAGTGGTAGGGGATTAAGAGATACAAACTATTATGTATAAAATAAATAAGCTACAAGGATATGTAGTATAACAGGGAATATAGCCAATTTTTAATAACTATAAATAGAATATAACTTTTTAAAAAAATATTTATTTATTTGGTTGCGCTGAGCCTTAGTTGTGGTCTGAGGGCTCCTTAGTTGTGGCATGCGAACTCTTAGTTGCAGTATGTGTGTGGGATCTAGTTCCCTGACCAGGGATCAAACTCGGGCCCTCTGCTTTGGGAGTGCAGAGTCTTATCCACTGTGCCACCAGGGAAGACCCTAGAATATAACTTTTAAAAATTGTGAATCACTGTTGTCGTACACCTGAAACACATAATATTGTACATCAACTATACCTCAATTTTTTTAAAAAATCACTAAAAAAATGCCCACTATGTTGAAGAGATCTGCACCCACATGTTCATAGAAGGATTATCTACAATAGCTAAGACATGGAAGCATCCTACGTGTCTATTAATGGATGAATGGATAAAGAAGTTGTGGTTTTATATACAATGGAATATTATTCAGCCATAAAAAAGAAGAAAATCCTGCCATTTGTGACAACATGGTTGTCAGGCCCTTGAGGGCCTTATGCTAAGTGGAATAAGTCAGAAAGAGAAAGGCAAATATTGTATGATTTCATTTGTATGTCAGAAAGAAAGAGAGAGAGAGAGGGAGGAAGGAGGGAAAGAAGGAAGGAAGGGAGGAAGGAAGGAAGAAAGGAAGGAAGGAAGGAAGGGAACCAAATGCATAGAAAAGAGATCAGATTTGTTGTTACCAGAGGTGTGAGGGTGGGGAATTGGATGAAGGTGTTCAAAAGGCACAAACTTCCAGTTATAAGAGAAGTAAGTAGTGGGAATGTAATGTACAACATAATGACTACAGTTAACACTGCTGTATGGTATATTTGAAAGTTAAGAAAATCCTAAGAGTTCTCATCACAAGGAAAAAAAGCTTTTCTCTCTTTTTTTTTGTATCTATATGAGATGACGAATGTTAACTAAACTTATTGTTGTAATCATTTCACAACATATGTAGATTAAATCATTATGCTGTACATCGTAAAATCATACAGTGTTATGTGTAATTATATTTCAATAAAACTGGGACAAAAAGTGTCTCTCTCTCATAAACAGCATATAACAGATTCTTGATTTTTTAAAAATCCTGATAATCTCTGCCTTTTAATCAGTTTCATCTATTAATATTTTATTATTTAATATTTTAATATTATAGTATACCCACAAAATTCATGTCCACCCAAAACCTCAGAATGTGACATTATCTGGAAATAGGGTCTTTACAGATGGTAATTTTCAGAGGTTATTCTGAATTAGGACAGAGCCTAAATCTGATGCAGTTACAAGCCAAGGAAGAAAGAATTGCTAGCAATCACTAGAAGCTAGGAGAGAGGTATGGAACAGATTCTCCCTCAGGGCCCCTAGAAGAAACCAGTGCTGCATGGCACTTTAATTTTGTATTTCTGGTCACCTGAACTGTGAGCAAATAACTTTCTGTTGTTTTAAACCACCTAATTTGTGGCAATTTGTTAACGGCAGTCCTAGGAAACTAATACAACATTTATGGTAGTTATTGACATGGTTGAGTTTGTACCTACTATCTTCTTTTTGGTTTTTATATTTCCCATCTTTTCTTTCTTTTTCCTTCTTTCCTATCTTTTTTATTTTTAATTAAAATAGTAATTTAGTAATATTCAGTATTCCATTTTATTTCCCCTGTCGGTTTTTTATCTATATTTCTTGTTTGTGTATGTATATTTAAGTGGTTGCTCTATGGCTTCTTATCACATAATTAATATTATACCTTTTCACATATAATGAATGAAGCTTACAGCACTGCTGCCTCAGGAACTCCCCTCTCATCTTTTGTGTAACCAGCTCCTGCAGTTTTCTTTCCACCAAGCCTCCCGTTTTCTCTCCCCATTCTCTTTTCCCACCTTTCCCAGAACCCAATGATCTAACAGTAAGGACAGACTTTAGACCCATCTTACAGACTTGAGCATATCTATTAATGTTGGGTTTTTTTCATGAAGTAACTGAGAATTTGCTCAAGAATTTATCTCTTTAGAGAAAAGTATGAGCTTGTGGCAGCATCACCAGAACTCAGATTGATGGAGCTGGGAAGGACTGGGTGAAATTGTCAAGCCCAGAGCACAAAGAATAGAGAAGAACGCAGGGGTGGGCTGGTGAGGGGATGCTGCGAGCTGGGGCTGGGGGCCAGCAAGGCCTGATGTCAGCAGGGGCCCTGGGCCTCCCTTAGAAGGAGCCTGAATTTTATTCTGATCAAGATTTTTAAACCCACTAATTGAAATTAAGCAGGGGAGTGACATGACATGATTATTGTCTAAAAGATCAGTCTGGCTAAGCTGTGAAGAGCCTGGCTTGTAGGAGAGTAAAAATGGAAGCAGGTTAAGAGGCTACTGCCTTAATCCAGGAAGAGCTGATGGGAAAGACTGATTTCTCTGAACTTCCCTGAAAGCCTGTTTTAAAACTCCATTTCTCTGAATCAGTACGTGTATTTAATAAGGGAGCCGTCTCAGAACATGAGATGAAAGAAGAAATGGCCTGTGTGCACCACAGCGGCAGAGCCTGCTGTCAGATGGAATACATTGCATTTACCTGAAGAGCACAAAGGAAGTGGCTGGATGGAAGCAGAGATTAGCTACTTAAGGGCTTATTCCCTGCTCCCTGCGACCCCTCCAGTGGATGTGGGCACAGTAGATGTTGGTGAGGCCAAATATTAGGGGTTCTATCGGTTGCTTTGGCTCATTCCATTTTTCTCGAAGTGTAGGAAATCTTCTTCCAAGTTGGAAAAGCAATCCTTGAAGTGTTTGGCTAAACTGCCGGCTATTACCAAGGCCCTGGGAAAGCTTTTAATGTGCGTTTGAAGGAAAAACCTGCCCCTTTGAAGATTTGCTGTTTTTTTTTTAACTCTCTTCTGAGGCCTCCCTAACGGACAGACACTTGGGGGCTGAGGGGAGTGAGAAGCGAAGGAAGCAGTCTGGCCACCCCAAGGATTAGGGGCAGCAGGAACCTGGCCGAAATAGTCCCGCCATCCCCCACTTCCAGACCCTACTCCCTCCGATGTACGTATATATGGATCAACAGGCCCTACCTGTCAGCCTGGCCCTACCCACTGTATCCCAAAGCAGGTAAGATGGCCCTTACCATCAACAGTGGACAGGAGCCTCATGGCTTGTAGACTTAGGATGTGCTAAAACAGACCAGCACCACAGAACCTATTTTTTTAAAAATATTTATTTATTTATTTGGTTGTGTGGGGTCTTAGTTGCGGCTCACCGGCTCCTTAGCTGGGGCACGTGAACTCTTAGTTGTGGTACGCATGTGGGATCTAGTTCCTTAACCAGGGATCGAACCCGGGTCCCCTGCATTGAAAGTGCGAAGTCTTATCCACTGTACCACCAGAGAAGTCTCAGAGAACCTATTTTTATGCAACAGATTTTGTGCTATGTGCTGAGATAGAGCGGCTGACAAAATTATGTGTGTCTGCTCCCATGGAGCTTGCATTCCAGAAGAGGGACGGGAGAAGAAAAAGTTCCCCAGGAATGAATGATCTTACACCCACCCCTCTCCTCAACCCCGGTCCTCCCGCACACGGTGCCACCACATAATACTCTTCTCTGACTGACTTTGTGGGTGTGGTAACCTGATCCTCAAGTGCCTGAACACTGCCTGTATCACTGCCTCGCCTCCAGCCTCTGCATCCACCGTGCCTCCCTGAGTGCCAATACTAGCCGGATTCTCTTCGAAGATTCCAAGCCCCTTGGCTCCCTGCTTGCTGTGTGAGCTAAGCCAGTGTCTCCCACCTCCATCCCACCATTTTCTCTGGAGCTATGATGAAGTTCACGCCCCAGGATGCTGCCTGCTTGAGCTTACATTAAAATAGTTCTGGCGCTTGAATATGCTTTATCAAGACTGGACCATCTATTTCATTTTCCTTTTCCTTTGGTCGTCCAAAACAAATTAAAAAAAAAATAACTTGACTAGGATTTTCATTCCCAAGAATATTTATCTCTCTAAATGCGACTTGAATCCAACCACCATCTCCCACGAGCTGATCACGCCCTCTTTGAAACATTACTATAAAACTTCTCACTATCCTCTCCAAGGGGGAACACAGTTTTTCAAGGCAGGAGCCCGCTGACACACAGTTTTGAGTGCATTAGCCCACTGTGGCCCCCTTTGCCTGGAAAAGCAATAAAGATATTCTTTTCTACTTCATCCAAAACTCTGTCTCCATGATTTGATTCAGCACCAGTGTACAGAGAAGCTGAACTTTCAGCATCATTTTTGTAGAGATCCAGGTCTGATGAGGGATGATTGATTTCTACACCTTGAAGTCCTCACAGGGAGCAGAGCTGGACCAGTGTTCCCGCGAGCCAGGAAGCTCCAGAAGGTGTCCATAGGAGCAGGGAAGAGGGAAAGGGAATCTCTCCATCCCTCCCCCACGGTCCTCACACTCCAC
The DNA here is from genome assembly GCF_059928025.1 of Delphinapterus leucas. Classification (NCBI taxonomy): domain Eukaryota; kingdom Metazoa; phylum Chordata; class Mammalia; order Artiodactyla; family Monodontidae; genus Delphinapterus; species Delphinapterus leucas. The sequence continues at coordinate 87,401,807 of NC_143135.1, read as the reverse complement.
CAGCTGGATGGGTTTTTTTGTTTTGTTTTGTTTTGTTTTTTTGGCTGTGTTGGGTCTTTGTCGCTGCACGCAGGCTTTTTCTAGTTGTGGCGAATGGGGGCTACTCTTTGTTGTGGCCGCAGGCTTCTCATTGCAGTGGCTTCTCTTGTTGCGGAGCACGGGCTCTAGGCACGAGGACTTCAGTAGTTGCAGCACGTGGGCTCAGTAGTTGTGGTGCACGGGCTTAGTTGCTCCATGGCATGTGGGATCTTCCTGGACCAGGGCTCAAACCCGTGTCCCCTGCATTGGCAGGTGGATTCTTAACCACTGCGCCCCCAGGGAATTCCAGGATGGTAGTTTTTAACCTGGAGAGCCGCAGGCTCACAGATGTCATAGGTGGTTTCTCTTCAGATCTGGAGCTTAGAGGTAGAATGCCCTCAGGTCAGACAGCTCAGTCATTCTCAAACCTGGCGGCACAGTAAAATGTAAAAGAACAGAAAAGAGGGGAAAAAGTTCCCAGTTCCCACTCCAGACCAACTGAAACAAACACTCTGGAATGAAGCCCAAACAATTATGTTTTTTAAAAGTGCCCCAGGTGATTCTAATGTGCAGTAAGGGTTGAGAACCACTTCTAATCCAACACGCTCATTTTGTAAATGAGAAAATCACGGGCCCAGTGGATTAGACAATAAAAGGCATTAGGCCAGTATAGGAGCCATTTTGGAAGAAATCAAATGAAATCCTCATCATGCACAACACAGCAAAATTAATTCCAGAAAGTTAAATGTAAAAAACTCAATCCTTAAAAAAGAAAAGTAGAAAAAATATATGTGCATATTTATCTGCTAGAAGAATTATAAAGAAATGCTCAACTTCTTTAGTTAGTAAAAGAAATGTAAATTCAAGCAACACTGAAATGTCCTTTTCCATATAGTATATAAATAGGATTTTTACAAGATGAATGCTGAATGGTGTGGGTGAGGCAGACACACACTGTATTTCTCTTCTTTTCTGAATGTCAGCTTGTGTCCTCTCACACATTTCTGGGAGGAATATTCATTGTTAAGTCTTCTGAGAAGCAATTTGAAAATAGCTATCAAAAACTTTGAAAATATTCTAGTGAGAGTTAGGGTTTTCCAGAGAAACACAATTGATAGAATGTGCAAATCTATCTATATATAGAAAGAGATATATTTTAAGGACTTGGCTCATGCAATTATGGAGGCTGAAAAGTCCAAAATCTATAGGGTGAGCTGGCAGGCTGGAGACACAGAAAAGAGCCAATGCTGTAGTTCAAGTTCAAAGGTCATTAAGCTGGAGACTCAGGAAAAAGCCAGGGGTTGCAGTTCAAGTCTGAAGACATCTGTTGCAAAATTACCTCTTGCTTGGGGAAGGATCAGTCTTCCCCCCCGCCCTCCGCCCCCAGGCCTTCAACTGATTGGATAAGTCCTACCCACATTATGAAGGACAATCTGCTTTACTCAAAGTCTACCAATTTAAATGTAAATCTCATGCAAAAACACCCTCACAGAAACATCCAGAATAATGTTTGACCAAATATCTGGGCACTGTGGCCCAGCCAAGTTAAGTCATTAAATTAGCCATCACAGATGTATTTTAGAATTAGACCAACCAGCATTTGAATCCCAATTTTGCCACTTAATAGCTGTGTGACTCTCTGAGCCTTCCTTTATCTGTAAAATATAAATAATAATACAAATCCTGCAGGATTATGAGAATTAAATTATGTAATGAATACAGAGTGCCTAGCATATAGTAAGTACTTAATAAATGGTAGACATTTTTATTACCTTTACTCATAGATTCCTCTTTTGGTACTCTATACTAAAAGAAATAACTTGATATGTGAAAAAGTTTTATCATCAAAGATGTTTATTGCTGTACTAGTTATAATACTGAAAAAATAGGAAATAACCTAAATGTCCACCCATTGAAGAATGGTTAAAGAAACTACAGTAGGAAAGAATATTAAGCAGCCATTAAAACTGATGAATGCAAAGTATCTTCAACACTACAGGAAAATACTCATGTCATATAAAGTAATAAAAGCAGGAAACCAAATTCATATACATTTTATGTGCTTAACTATGTAAAAAAAGACAGTGAAATATTAGTTATTAATTATTCAAATATTAGTGATTTCTTCTTTATTTTCTAATTCAACAATGAGCTTTCATGTTTTAATAATTAAGCAAAATTAAAATAATATAGCTTTAGATTGCCTTCTGTGATGAACTCTCTTTGGTGTGGTGGCAGAGTGGTGACCAAGAACACCTTCTCCCTAGCCTGGACCTTCTCCTTTGAGCTGGGCTTGAGCTGTCCATGGGCAGGTAGGAACATCCCAGGCTGGCTGCCAGGTTCCTTGGATGGTTTATAGCCAAGCTGCCCCATGGAAATTCTCCAAATATTTTTTCATTAGCTGGCTTTCTTGAAGAGTAAAGCCACATTTCTGACTCTGCAGGTGATATAGTAGTAGTTCCATTTTCTTAATTTCTTGAGAAAAAGTGCAAAGGTGCCCATAGGCATTAGGGCTGACTCCAGTCTCCTAACACTGGAGGTGCAGTTAACAGATAAAGTTCCATACCCAGAGTCCCGGGCAGAACTCATGTGCTTATGGCTTATGTCCAGCTGAAATTACCAACTCCTGCAGGCAACAAAGAGTTGGCTGACCAGAAACCCAGAACCCAAGAACTGAGAAAATGCCTTGCATTGCTTCACCTCATGAGCTCATGTGACCAGGAAAACAAATTACTCACTGCAGAAATCACAAGGTAAGAGAAGAGCAGGAAAGGAGAAAAGAGGAAGTTGTCTTCTCTCTGCAGCTAAATACATATAACTAAAGCATAAACTAGGATCAACATTCTGTCAGTGTGACCAAAACTGAATTTCTGCCGGGGATGGAAAGTCAGGAAATGATTTGTGTGTCATATTAATAATTTAATCATGGTCTCTGCACTTATCATCATGAATGAGCAATGCCCTTTCCCACAGGCAAGGCCTCAAGCCAAAGAGAAAAGTGTGAGTGGACACCACGGCATAACCCATGGCAACTACAAGTTGGCATTTTCCATGGGCACTTGACATCTGCCTCTACAAAGATTAAACCAGGTGCTGCTGCAGCAGCCGACTTCCAGCACCCCCTGAAAGGAGTTCAGGGTGGAGAGCAGAAATGAGGCACGCTGTGCTCTGGGAAAAACTGGCAGAACAGGTCTTCAGATATTGATAGTTAGGTATTTTCAGGAGCCAATTTTGTGAGCCCAATTCTTATATCTCCTCATACATAGAAAAGCACTAAAATCATTCATGGTGACATCTGCTCCTTGTGACTAGCAGTAACCCTCATGAGACTAGAAAAAACCTTCAGCAAAAGAATATGTGCTTGATTGCATGTACTCCCCTTTCACCAAAATCACATACATCCTGACCTTCCCCTCTGCCACTTTGGAGCAGTTTCTCAGAGCTATCTGAAATGCTGTCTCCTGGGCTACAGTCCTTATTTTGCCCCAGATAAAACACAACTCACAACTCTCACATTGTTCGTTTTTTTTAAGTCGGCACCCCTAACTCTACCTTACAGGTTTTGGCATAAGATGGCACCAGAGTGATTTTCAGGAATAGGCTGGCTGGACATGACCACGTGAGGGTAGGCAGGAGAGTGAATGCTTCTGGCTCCAGGTGCAACAGGAAAGCATTTCCCACCTTCCTCACAGTATCCTCTTCCTCTTTCACGCATCTCTTCTTTTATCCTCCCCCCTCCCGTTCTAACATATTCCTCCACCTTGGGTTGCACCGTGCTGTTTCCTGCTAAGGGCTTGTCTAGATAAGAGGTTAACTAGTAAAAGTGTATAGTGGCCACAGAGCTCCTACAGAGATTCACCAGTAATTAGACGATTCTTTGTGAAAAAAACTTTTTTTTCCATTATGAATGATAACACTCAACATTTTGTTATAATTCCCTTCCTTCTTTACCCTGTGCATAATTTTCATTTGGACTTTTGAGTATAACTGAGATGATTATGAAGCCTACTTTATTTTCATTTAACAAGCATTTTCCTCCCATTTATTATAGACTCATAGGAAGAATCATTTTTTTCAGGTGCTTATAAATATTCCACTGAGTGGATAGATCAGAAATCACTTAATTCCTTTTCTATTGTCATAATTCCTTTTTTTACATTAAAAAAATTATTGAGGTAAATTGACATATAACCTATTAGTTTCAGGTGTTCAACATAATTTTTTGATATCTGTATATATTGTGGAATGATTACCACAATAAGTCTATTTAACATCCATCACTGTACATAGTTATCAAAAAAATTTTAAGAGAAAGTTTGTTTCACTCTTTTAGCAAATTTCAAGTATTCATTATAGTATATTAACTATAGTAACCATGTTGTACATTACATTCCCATGAATTATTTATTCTATAACTAGAAGTTTGTACCTTTGACCCCCTTTACACACTTCCCCCACTCCCCACCAACTGCCTCTAGCAACTACCAATCTGTCCTCTATCCTTGGTTTCTTTGTTTATTGTTATATTCAACATGTAAGTGAGATCACATGTTATTTGTCTTTCTCTGTCTGAATTGTTTCACCTAGCAGGTCCATCCATGTTGTTACAAACAGCAAGATTTCTTCTTTTTTATGGCTGAATAGTATTCCATTGTGTATATATACCACAATCTCTAACCATTCACCCATCAATGGACATTTAGGTTTGGGGTGGGGGTATATATCTTTTTGAGTTACTATTTTCATTTTCCTCAGATAAATACCCAAAAGTGGAATTGCTGGATCATCTGGTAGTTTTATTTTTAATTTTTTGAATTAAAATAAAACTACTACTTTCCAGAATAGATGCTCCAATTTACATTCCCACCAACAGGGTATGAGGCATCTCTCTTCTCCACATCCTTGCCAACACTTGTTATTTCTTGTCTTTTTGATAATAGCCTCTCTAAGAGGTGTGAGTTGAAAGCTCATTGTGCATTTCCTGATTTGATCAATGATATTGAGCATCTTTTCAGCTACCTATTGGCCATCTGTATGGCTGCTTTGGAAGAATATCTATTCATATCCTCTCCCCATTTTTTTTTTTTTTTTTTTTTTGCAGTACGCGGGCCTCTCACTGGTGTGGCCTCTCCCGTTGCGGAGCACAGGCTCCGGACGCGCAGGCTCAGCGGCCATGGCTCACGGGACCAGCCGCTCCGCGGCATGTGGGATCTTCCCGGACCAGGGCACGAAGCCGTGCCCCCTGCATCGGCAGGCGGACTCTCAACCACTGCGCCACCAGGGAAGCCCTCTCCCTGTTTTTTAATTGAATTCCTTAAGGAAGAACTGTCTGATCTTACAGAAATGCTTTTAAGCCCTAGAAGAAATAGTAACAGCTAACATGTATTGAATAGTGACATGCCCAGTATTCTACATTCATTAACTCATTTGACCCTCACAGCAAATCATGTAAGAATACTATTGATTTCACTGCCATTTGGTAGATAAGCAAACTTGAGCAGAGAGATGGTGAATAACTTGCTGAAGCTCCCAGCTAGAAAGTGGAGAGCAGAGCTTCCAAACCCACGCACTTTGGCTCTGGAACTTGGGGACTGAACCACCATGAGATGGATGGTAAAGGTCCAGGTTTGAACTGGAGTCAGAAATTCAGAGTTAAAGGACAAGGGCATAACTGTTCAGCATGACATTTGTTGTTAAAGCAAGAGAAGGTGGTGGGGAGAAAGAATGGAGGCGAGGAGAGAAGAGCCAAAGGGTGATGTGGGAAATGGCCGAGCTCCTCATGGTGGGGAAGCCTAAAACAGGTCTTTGGAGAACAGGAATGTTTACAATTATTTTTAACAACAGCTTTATTGAGGTATAATTGACATAACCTGTACATATTTAAAGTATACTATTTGATAACTTGAAACCATCACCACAATCTAGATAGTGAACACATCCATCACCCCCAAAGTTCCCTCATATCCCCTTGTAATCCTCAACCCCCTGCCCTCCCAGATAACCAATTATCTTCTCTCAGTCATTATAGGTTAGTTTGCATTTTGTAGAATTTTATATAAATGAAATCATACAGTATGTACTCTTTTTCTGTCTGCTATCTTTCACTCAGTGTAATTATTTTGAGATTCATTGTTGTTTTAATGTGTATCAATAGTTTATTTGTTTTTAATGGACATATGCTTTCATCCCACTAGGAGTGAAATACTTGGGTCATATTTTAGGTTTATGTTTAATTTTTTAAGAAATTGTTTTCCAAAGTAGTTATACCAGCAGTGTATGAGAATTCCAATTCCTCCACATTCTTGAGGAAACTTGGTATCATTAGTCTTTTTAATTTTAAACATTCTAAAGATGTGTATCTCATCTAGTAGGATCTCATTGTGATTTTAATTTGCATTTCTCTAATGACAAATGATGTTGAGCATCATTTCATGTGTTTACTTACCATCCATGTATCTTCCTTTATTAAATGTCCATGAAAATATTTCCCCATTTTTCTTATTGAGTTGTTTTATTGAGTTTTATTTATTTATTTATTTATTTTTGCGGTAAGCGGGGCTCTCACCGTTGTGGCCTCCCCCGTTGCAGAGCACAGGCTCCGGACGCGCAGGCTCAGCAGCCATGGCTCACGGGCCCAGCCGCTCCGCGGCATGTGGGATCTTCCCAGACCAGGGCACGAACCCGTGTCCCCTGCATTGACAGGCAGACTCTCAACCACTGCGCCACCAGGGAAGCCCTGTTTTGTTGAGTTTTGAGAGTTATTTATATTTTTGGATACAAGTTCTTTATCAGATATGTAGTTTGCAAATATTTTTTTCTAATCTGTGTCTTGACTTTTCATTCTATTAACAGTGTCTTTTGAAGCATAAGTTCCCAATTTTAATGAAGTCCAATTAATTCATTTTTTTTCTTTCCTGGATCATGCTTTTGGTGTGATAGCTAAAAAATCTTTGCCTAACTCAAGGTCACAAAGATATTCTCTTATCTTTTCTTCTACAAGTTTTATACTTCTAGGTTTTACATTTAGATTCATGATCCATTTTGAGTTCATTTTTTGACATGGAGCAATTATGGATCACAGGTCATATTTTGCATATGGACATTAATTATTCCAGCACTATTTATTGAAGAACTATACTTCTTCCACTGAATTACCTTTGTTCCTTTGTCAAAATCAATTGACCATTTATGTGTGAATCTACCTCTGAACTCTCTATTCTGTTCCATTGATCCATATATATCTATCTTTACACTAATATCACATTATCTTAATTACTGTAGGTTTATAATACATCTTAAACTAAGGTAATGTAAGTCCTCAAACTTTATTCCTCTTCAAATTATTTGGGCTATTCTAGGTCCTCTGTATTTCCATATGCATGTTAGAATCAGCTTGTCAATTTCTATACAAAAGCCTCTTGGAATTTTGACTGGGAGTGTGTTGAATCTATAGATCAACTTAGGGAGAATTGGCATTTTAATAGTATTGAGTCTTCCAATTCACAAAAGTGGAATATCTCTCCATAAAGTGTATTTTTTAAATGTTATCTGTTGACTTCAGTAAAGTCATAAAGTTATAAATATATGCTCATAAATATTTTGTGGGGTGCACGTGTGTGTTTGAAAACTGTTGAAAGAGCGAAGTTTCATGTTTTGTTAACACAGTAGGGGCCAAAGCAGCATGTGTGGAGCCAAGAGCATAGCACTATAGGAGGGTGAGTCCCTAAGAATTGATAGAAATTTGGCAGTGGACCTCCACAGGCAGTAAAACTGATGTGATTATGTTATGTTAACATGTTATGGAAAGATATTACCTAGATCTTAGGAGCCAGAGTGCTTCTGGTGACATCTGGGTCATAGACTGAAAACCCCTTGCAAGAGAAAGAAACGCCCCTCACCATGCCACCTCAGATCCAACCCCTCTTTCCAGGGTGACAAAAGAAAAAGTCCAACCATAGCACTTCAGAAAATCTATTCACCTCTACTCCATATGACATGAGGCATTGTATTTATATATGTGCATTGTATTTATATATGTGCACTCAACCACCTTATAATCCTACTCAGGTTTGGAAAGTTGCTAACTAGAAGTTAAAGAAGTCTCTCTTTCTTTCTCTCTCTTCCTTCTTTCCTTTCTTTCTCCCCTCATTTTTCTTTCCTTCTTCTTAAATTTAAGTTCTCTTTTGATAAATTAATAAATAAGAAGTCTTACATGTCCCTAACCATTCTCCCTCCAAGATTCTAATATGCCCTTTGAGGGTGCATTCCACTCACTTAACTTCTCATTTATCATTCACAAGAAGTTGATGCACCAAGTGGAAAGTTCACCTATCTCTACTTGCTTCCCCAGCTGTAGAAGACTTTTGACTTCTAACTGGTGCTAAATTTTTCCCTGTCTGTATTTTTTTATGTGGCCAGTGTCAATCTCACAGTCTCTGGATCTGCCAGGGTACAGTTTGGAATTGCTGATAGGACAGGGATTCTATTTTATTTTTCAGTAGTGTCTTTGCTACCGGAAACACTTTCTGTAGCTACTACTTTCTTTGTGTTCATTAGGAACTGAGCAACAAGATGATAAAATGCATCCTCCAGCTGGTACGAGTTGGAGTCCTACCTCAACAGAGGAGCTAAATGAGCATATAAACTTCAGCCACCAAACAGAGAACTGTGTTATTTTCATAGCTCCTTTCTTCTAGGAATGACTTTTGTTTCTTACAAAAGAACAGCATTCTTCTTGCCTTGAGCCTTGTGCAGAAGAACATTCCTTCAGGACTAGGGCCCTGGTGTTCCCTGAAAGTCCTCCTGCCAGGACCCAGAACCTATCCTGAACCCCACAATGGAGCTGGATATTTGGAGTGCGAAGAGTGGCTCTCTCTGAACCAAAACACATGAGGGAGAGCACTTCATGGTGCATTCAGGGCTCTTGTCCTGACTTTAATTTATTTGACATTTTTGTCAGTGACTTGCTGGAAAACACAGAAAATTATGGAATTATGATAGTGAACGTAATACAGAAAATCAGTGCTCACCAGATATTTCATGTTTCCCAGCCTCCCTTGAAGGTAGGATGGGGTCATGTGACTAATTCTGGCCAATGGGCTATGAGTCAGGCACCTCCTCCATCTTTTCCTTCCCCTGCAGCAGAGACCCTGGGGTACCTGTGCTCCAGATGGCCCTGCCTCAAGATAGAGGGAGGCAGCCAGACCCACACTGGACCTCGTGTAAATGAGAAATAAACCTTTCTGTATAAGTCACTGAGGTTTGCCGTTTTGTCTGTTAGGGCAGCTACTGTTATTATGTCAGTGAATATAGCCAAACTTATTAATGCGGTTGAGAAACAGTCTCTTGGCCTAATACTGAATCAGGATGAGTAGAGCTTTCAGGCATCAGGTGCTATTAGCTAAAATGGAGGGAGTCACTAGAGCCACCTTTTTGCCTTAGAGGTTTCTGAACTAGCAGGGTAAGTTAACTCAGAGACACCGTTCAGAGAACTATGACCAAAGGTGGTGGAAGCAGCCTTTTGGTGGATATATTTAATGATGTCTTGAAACAGGAATTTCCGTAACCCCTAGATGAGAACTTCATCACCTACTGTTTACTGTGCTTTGAATTGCAGGCATGGAGGTGCAGAAACCTCTGCTAGCCCTTAGGCAGAACCCAGATAAGCAGGCCTTCCTTCCAGAGACCCTCTGGTTTCTCATTCATGCCAAGGGCTGACGTCAAAACTTTCTTGCAACAAAAAGAAAAGAAATTGAGTTATTTGTAGTGAGGTGGATGGACCTAGAGTCTGTCATACAGAGTGAAGTAAGTCAGAAAGAGAAAAACAAATGCCGTATGCTAACACATATATATGGAATCTAAGAAGAAAAAAAAAGGGATCATGAAGAACCTAGGGGTAAGATGGAAATAAAGACACAGACCTACTAGAGAATGGACTTGAGGATATGGGGAGGGGGAAGGGTAAGATGGGACAAAGTGAGAGAGAGGCATGGACATATATACACTACCAAACGTAACATAAATAGCTAGTGGGAAGCAGCTGCATAGCACAGGGAGATCAGCCCGGTGGTTTGTGACCACCTAGAGGGGTGGGATAGGGAGGGTGGGAGGGAGGGAGACACAAGAGGGAAGAGATGTGGCGATATATGTATATGTATAACTGATTCACTTTGTTATAAAGCAGAAACTAACACACCATTGTAAAGCAGTTATACTCTAATAAAGATGTAAAAAAAAAAAAAGGAAAGTAGTGTGGTACTTGACTCCTCACCACTGACAATCTCCAGCTCATTATTAAGAAAAAAGAGAAGTCCTCCCTCACTGGAAGGACTGGGGGTGGTTTTTATCTGATGCAGTGGTTACATAATGCTGTCTCCCTCAGAAATTAAATTGTAATAGGAATATTGGCAGCACTACCAAAAATAAGTAAATAAAGTTCTCTGTCTGGCTCCAAGCTTACCTTAGATTTGCCTTATAGTGATCACAAAGAATACATTAGGAGATTCCATTGGGGTTAGAGTCTCATTCAAGGGGAACTGGTATTAATCTACAGAGAGAATTAGGAAGTGGCAGCTTGATTGTAGTGTCCTTTATATAACGATTGCTTTTTTTTTTTTTTATTGTAGCGGTGGTGAACCAGTCTATTTAGAGCTAATTGCTTAAGTAGCAAAGTGAGCTCTGGAAGAAAAGAAGAAAGGGAACTTTTAAACAGCACATTAGTCTCAAAATGGCAAAGACATCCACGTCTAAAAGAAGAAAAAATACTCAAGACAGTTTTCTGCTCACCATAGAGCTCAGGTACTTTAGAATTCTTTCAGATTTGGGGACGAAGGCCTTTGAAAAATTAGCCAAAATGATAGGCTGATGTGACAGGACCAAGGGACAATTTAGTCAAAATGAGGTTTTCTTTTTGCTGTCTGCCGATAGAGCTGCTACAGCTCATTGCTGCTACCTAAAGGAGACCAGTTCTCATGAGGTCTCAGTGGCCTCCAAATCATCCCCAGGCGAGCACCCTGGTTTCTTCGAGACAATCATGGCACTGTGCCATGTGGACAGAGTTTTAGGTCTGGAGGCAGGTTTATAGAGGGAGAGTCTGGCTTAGCTGTGGCCTGGACCAGTCATCTCAGCCATCCTATCCAACTAATCTGCACAAGGCCAAGGCAAAAGAGATGGTTTTCCATTATGCTCTCCATCAGCCGGCCTTCTCACTTGGTGAGCAGCGGTGCTAAGCCTCATTCTTTCTCTAACTCCAGGGCCACCTGCAGCCTGACTGGTATCAGCTCATCAGCAGGCTGAGAAGGATGGTTCAGAAGTTGAAAGACAAGAATGGCGACAACAACAGGAAAGGTGTTTGACTGTGTTTTTTATCCAGAACCCAGTTTGTTTACTTAGATTAGAATAACTTCAGATGTGGTGAAGCTATCAAAACATTATAAAACATATCAATATTCTATATCTGGGGTCTGCTTGAAACTAACTAGGGGGTGGGACTGGGGGTAGGGGTGTCAATTAAGGAATGTCACTCACCACCCAGTTCTACAAGAATCGAGTCATTAGCCACTGCACCCACTGACCTACAACACACCCTGGAAAGAATTCAGAGTGAAGATCAGCGATGAGGCCCTCTGTGCTCTGGGAAAACTGGCAGAACAGGCCCTCAGATAGATATTTTCAGGAGAAAATTCCAGGAACCCAGATTCTTGCATCTTCCCATACTTAGAAAAACACTAAAATCATTAACTGAGAGACCTGTTCCTCATGACTAACAGTAACCTTCTACCAAGATGTGTGCTTGATTGCACATACCCCTTCTCCAAAACCCCGTATCTATCTACTGACCTCCCTACCCCAGCCTCTCTGGAGCAGTTCCTCAGAGCTATCTGAGAGGCGTCTCCTGGGCTATAGTCCTCAGTAAGTCCCCAAATAAAACTGAAACTCACGGCTCTCACATTATGCATTTTTATTTCAGTTGACAGGGGCGTGGAGGGTGGGGGTTTGAGGGGGTGAGGTTATAGATGGAACAGTCATCACTGAGAGCTGATACGTGTTGAAACTGGGTGATGGGTATATGGGGGTAGTATTCTTATAGTATGGTTGTTTGGCTCATACAAGTTAATGGATGCAAAGTGCTCAGCATATAGTAAATGCTCAATAAATAGTAACTATTATCCCCACTTTATACATGAAGATGTGAGGCTCAGAGAAATTAAGTAATTTGCCTGAGGTCACAAATCTGGGAGGCAGTGGAGCGAGTTCTCTAAACCACACCTATTGCATCCGAAAGCCTGGGCTCTTAGGTGCTCCCCTCTGTGTCTCTTTCCTCTACCCTTCTCCAGGTTTCTGTGGTTTCCCATTGTTTGGCTCCTTTCTTCCCTTTCAAAGTTACAGTTGCTTAAACCCCCCTCCACTCAGAGTCCTGAGTGGACAAAGCCTGGTTGTAAAGTCAAATTTCTCAATGATTCATTCAGCTCACATTTGAGCGACTGGCACTGCACAAGGTGCTGGTGTAACAGAGATAAAGGCCCAGCTCTCAGGGAGCTCACAGTCTAGAGCTGCAGACGGAAGTTAATGGACAGAGTTATCGAGCGTCTACCATGTGCCAGGCCCTCTTGCAGATGCGTGGGATGGAGCACACGGGAACATAAAACATGTTGAGTCCCTTGTGTTCAAAATGAGGAGCCTGAGGTAGAGGTGAACTAAAGCAAGCAGGACATGGGGTAGTGGCAGGAAAACCACCAACTGTAATAAACGTTGGTAGGTGCTGTTCCTGTGTTAGAAGCGAGAGCTGGATGCTCCAGAAACACAAGGAAGTGATACCTGCAAGGAGTCCTAATGCTGGGAGGCTTGGTGAAGAAGGTGTGTGGTCCCCAGGGCAGCGTTCAGAGCCACAAGAAAAGGTGTGGAGTCGTGCCACAGGGTGGCACACGTGGGTGGTATGGCTGGAGTCAAAAGGGTGTGCGAGAAACGGTGGAATCTGCAGCCAGGCCACAGAAAGCCTTGTCTGCAGGTCAAGGGTGCCTGGACTCTACCTTGTTGGCCCCTGTGTTTCCTAAATGTGCCGATAAGAATCACCCAGGTGCTTGTTAAAAGCTGCCTTTCAAGTTCTACAACAGGTCTGCTGCATCAGAGTCTTAGAGGAGAGGCTCTGACTGAGGCCTTCTAACAAGCCCTCAGGTGGCTCTTATGACCAAACAAATTTGGAAACAGCCTGGAGGTGATATTGGTCAATGAGAGCTAATTCTAGACCAGTTCTTAACGAAATGAATCCTCATCTCCCTACCTCCGCCCCTCCCCCTTGCAGAAGTGCACACTGGAATAGGGGTTGGAGCGGTGAATAGAAATTTCTATGGGTCAGAAAACTATGTTTGTAGCCATCTGGCAAACTGTAATAGAACATGCCTTGATGAAGAGACAAATACCTCCTCCTTCTAGCATTCTCAAGGAGTGCTGGCAAAAGCTTCCTCAGAGAGAGTGGTGAGAGATTTGACAATACAGATTTTATACATGCTGTGCGTAAGTGGGTTTGGGATTAGGTTTCCTAATACCAAGTTAGTGTTGCTAAAGTTTCCCATGATGGAAAAATGCTCTCGATGTTAAATATCTTGGCTTCAGACAGTTCAGAAAGGATTAGTGAGAAATTCTACTGCAATTCATGGTTGATACCAAATAAGGGCGGGGGGAGGAGAGAACAGAGAAAAGGGAGACAATGCCAAAAAATGAAAATTCATTTTAGCTCTTCTATTAAAGCCAGATGTATTTTAGGCCCTGTTTCTAAGCAACCGCATAACGGTAATATTCTTGAATCTTTTTTAAAGACTCACAACTGTCAGAGTCAGTAAAGGGCAGAAGGTAATTATAAAGTAATAAGGATGACATACGAGAGGCAGAATCACCCCAGCATCGTTTGGGAAGCAGTGACATTTTGTATTTTGCATTCATTTTCAGAAACTCTAAGATCTTCCTTGGGGCACTCAGACATGCCCCGCTGGGAAGACCACTGGCCCAATCAAACTTGAGGGCAACATTGGCATTTAGCCTGCCCATCCCATCATCGCCCATCTCCAATCACCCATGGAGACGGATGGAGCTCCCACAGTGTGCACACGCCTCCACTGGTTGCTGAGGGGGTGTAATAATCCTCTCAGACAATGTAGAACCAATAAAGAACTTTCTAACTGGAAATGCCTTAGAGAGCAGTCCAACAGGCGTCATAGATAGATATGCAAACTGAACCCATAGACAGGAGGGGAAAAGGAGAGAGAAGGAAACTAAGATCTATGAAGTGCATGCATGTGCCCGCTTCAGGCTCTCTGAATGTGGAGGCCTTTTATCTAGCATGACTTTGTTCTTAATTTTGAGTGCGACCTTGGGACAAAGAAGGAAATTAGCATTCATTGTGTTCCTCAAGATCTTTGCTAGGCCCTTTATATACATTAGCATTTGATTTTCACAATAACTGCATAGGGTTTACAGAAATCATTCCTAATTTGCAGAGGATGAATCCAGGGCTTACACAGAGGTCAGGTCTCCCTGACTCGCCCACTTACTGCATGTTTGACTTTGAAAAAGGTCCTACAAGCTCTCGCCTACAAAACGATGACACTACCACGTACCTTGCAGGGTGCTTTACAAGATTAAATGGGGTCGTTTATGTGAACACCTAGCACAGAAGGCTGGGCATATGATGAGTCAGAACATCACACTTCTTTTCTCAAAACCCTCCTGCAGCTTCCATCCCACAGCAATAAAGCCGAGTCCATGCCAGCCTCCAGGGCCTGCTCCCTCTGGAAAGGCACCTTCACTCACTGACCTTTTAACCCGTCCTGGTCCTCCCCGGCCCCTGCCGCTCTCGGGCCCGTCCACCTCGCTGGCATGCTCTCCACCTCAAGGACCACTTCACTTAAAATTCAGCTCTTCACTCTCCCCACCTCAATGCCTTTATCTCTCCTCTGCTTTGCTGTTCCCCAAAGCACTTACTGCCATCTAAAATATCCTATATTTTCACTTATTTTCTATCCTACCCCTGCCCTGGAAAGTAAGCTGTGAGGACAGGAATTTGGTTTTTTTTTCATTTGCTTGGTTTTTGTCCTTGCTGAATCCCCAGCACCTAGTAGATGCTCAATAAATATTTGCTAAATGAATAAATGGATATTATCTTCCTTTCTCCTTCCCCTCCTTTCTCTTTCAAGGTCACACACCTTGTTAGATCAAAAGTCTCTGCCCTTCCAAAACATGAAAAAGACAAGAACAAAACTTAACCATAAGTAACTATGAAACACGTTTAAAGGGCTCCAAGACAAAGAACATGCCCAAACCAGGAACAAGCCATGTTACCAGGGCTTCTTTATTCATACTATAACTCCTTGCTGAGTTTGGGATGTTTAGGACTTTATGGCTTTTTGGTTTTGTCTTTAGTGTTCACATGGCTTACCCCCCTAGCATGAAGGCACCCACTCCCTGCCTTCCAACACTTCAGAAAAAGCATCTATTGACTGATGAGTGTGTGTCAGGCACCATGTTCTGGGCACTATGATACACAGGATGGGGCTTAGTGGCAGACAAACACCAACAGCCAGCCTCAGCACATTCTAATATGGCAAATACCCTGGGGGGGCCCAGAAAGGGGGAATTTAACCCCAGCTGGGAATCCAGAGAAGACTTCCCAGAGACATCTACAAGAGGATCAAGAGTTAGCCAGGACAGGAAGGGGCAGAAGGGTGCTCCAGGGATCAGTCTAAATGCAGTTATGAAACTGCATGATGTATTCAGGGAACTACCAGGGAGTTTGTGCTACTAGAGCATAATCTATGAGGCTCAGAGTCACTTACATGCTATATGCAGGGGCACGGACTTCACCTGTGGAACATGAAATGATCAGATTTGCTTGCAGACTGATCATCCTAATGGAGGATAGTTTTACTCCAGGCTTGTGGAAGGTTTCTTAGGTCTTGGTGAGATCTTGGATGACACACCTAGCCCTTTCCATATGATGACAGCAGAGGATACAGACCCTTCAGAAGCCCCCGTAGCCTGGAGGCCTTCTTAGAATCAGGCAGAATACCTAGAGAGGTTGAGTGATCCACTCCAGCCCATGGTCAGTCTGCAGGCTCACCCCAGGTCTGGCAAGTCTCCTAACACTGGAGATCCCTGAGCAAGTGAATCAACTTTGAGGCTCCTCGAAAATCAGATTCACTGAAAGAGACCCACGTTGACATTTCAGACCTTTTTGAGTATAATGTAAGTACTAATAGTTAGGACCCAACTGACTCACTTCCCAGGGATTCTTAGACCAGAGGTTGCAAGGTGGCAGCCCACTTTATCTGCTCATTGCTGTTTTATTTATCCCATATAATATTAAAAACAAAGGCTAAAACAACTTAAAATCCTTGCAAACATGTCACAGTCAGGAGAATTCACATGAAAATATGGGTCCCAGCTTGTCTTGGAGAAAAGAAATCTGAAAATACTGGCCTGCCTTCCGACGGGGCAACAACTGGCTGGAGTGAAATAGCAGCTGCTGCCGCCCTCCTGTCCTCATCCTCCCTAGACAGGCCATGACCGCATGTGCCCTCATGTGTAGGGGAGCCTACAGGTAACTTCTGAGACTTCAGAAACTGACCCTAAACATTCTTAAATGTCTCCACCTTAGTCAAAATCATAGCCCCTCATCTGCAGTCTGGGTTTATCAGGTGATCAAATTGAAAAATTCTTTCAAGACTAATGAGTCCTACCAATAAGCTCTCTCCAGCCAAGTACTCGGTGCTAATATTGGGTTAGATAAGGAAGTTACCTTAGTAAAGGAGAACATAATGGGCACTAACAAAGAGGAGGAAAGAGACAAGGTAGGGTCAGGTAGGACTCGGGGTAGGCAGAGCACCCCAAAGAATCAGATCAGAGGGCTTTAAGGAGCTGATTTAAAAAAAAAAAAAAAAAGACATGATGTGGGGAGGGGCAGGACGGGCTGGAGAGAAGGAGCTAGTGTGGAATTAATATCTTGGCAGGAGGTGGGAGTGGGATGGGGAGGGATTCCCCTCCTTCTCAAACCTCATGGTCAAATGTTTAAAAGAAAAGCATTAATAGCCATGTACTTCTAAGTTTTATTATGAATTAGAATTTAACATGCTTGGGAGTTTAGGATGAGGTGATAAGTACAAAGTATGTTAACTTGGGCAGGGGTGAGATTTTTCCAGTTCAAAATTAATGCCCCTACAAAAAATGAGAGCAATGGAATGTTTCACCCAGATGGTTTGGCTCTTTAATATCTCCAAGCATTTTGAAAACATGTAAAATATTTTTCAACTTTTCTGTGCAGTTGCATTAGTTGATGACTGCTGACTTTCTTATTTCCTGTTCAGTTTTTCCTTTGCTCTCTCCCCAAACAACTTTTAGTTTGGAAGGCTGTAGTCAGTCCACAAAATTGGACTTGTGGCATAAAAACTTGTGTGGGGACTTCCTTGGTGGCGCAGTGGTTAAGAATCCACCTGCCAATGCAGGCGACACGGGTTCGAGCCCTGGTCCTGGAAGATCCCACATGCTGCAGAGCAACTAAGCCCGTGTGCCACAACTACTGAGCCCGCACCCCACAACTACGGA
Source organism: Delphinapterus leucas (assembly GCF_059928025.1). Taxonomy (NCBI): domain Eukaryota; kingdom Metazoa; phylum Chordata; class Mammalia; order Artiodactyla; family Monodontidae; genus Delphinapterus; species Delphinapterus leucas. The sequence continues at coordinate 87,384,197 of NC_143135.1, read as the reverse complement.
AGCCCACGTGCCTAGAGCCCGTGCTCCACAACAAGAGAAGCCACCCCAATGAGAAGCCCGCGCACCGCAAAGAAGAGTAGCCCCTTCTCGCCGCAACTAGAGAAAGTCCACGTGCAGAAACGAAGACCCAAGGCAGCCAAAAATTAAATAAATTTATATATATATATATATAAACCTGTGTGGCACTTCCCTGGCGGTCCAGTGATTAAGACTCTGTGCTCCCAAAGCACGGGGCACAGGTTCAATCCCTAGCTGGGGAACTAAGATCCCACGTGCTGCAAGGTGCAGCCAAAAAAAAAAAAAAAAATGTTGTGTAATAATGGAGACACATGAGTGCCAACAGGTGGCTTCACAATCTAATGCGTTGTGATAAATTCTGTTATCCTGCTGCTTGGCATGAATTCTGAGCTTGAGGATGGATGTTTTGAGGTGTGCACATTAACCACATCAAGATGAGGCTCTCACCTGCAGGGGATGGGGTTTCACTGGGGCTATGGAAGAGCTCCAAGACTGTGCATGATGACTACACAAAGGTAACCAGCCGGCTGGCTGAGAGCTGCTGCAATTGCTAGACAAACGTTTTAGTCCCTGGTGGCGAAAGGAAAAGCCAGGGAAGTCAGCTTCCTACTGCCCTCTCTTCGTCCTCTACTATAAAAGAAGCCTCCATACCCTAAAGGTGTGATCGCCAGGCAGGGCACCCCAGGACACACAGTAGAAGCTAGTAGAGCTGGTTGCCAGGTCAAAGTATGTCCACTCCCCTGCTGGGTATATGAACACTTTATTTTCAGTTTTTTAATTCTGGCAGCATCCTGAAAACAAATAATCATTTTGTCCTCCTGAAGAGTTCAACTGTCTGGCAAAAGTAATAAAGACTAAAAAAAAACACTTGAGAGTTTGTCTCCTCATCCTCCTGATAAGAGCTATAACCCAAGACTTTAACCTCAAAAGCTGTTGATGGTATATAACCTTCTTGCTTTTCTGTTTGGTTTAGCGAACTCATTTAACATAATCCCATTTATTTAGTCCAAAACTCTAACCCGAGATTTTCTCCTCTCAAGCCCCTCCTATTTTTACCCCAGAAACCTTTCAGGGCATAGGGGTGGGCAAAGGAAGTAGGTCCTTTCAGAGGAGCTTCATTCAATAAATTCAACCAATATTGATTGACCACCTGTTATGCATCAGATACTCCCCTCAAGCCATTTGGAATGTAACAATGAATAAAAGAGCCTGAATTTTTTTAAAAAAACACCACAGGAGCTATGGAGCCATGGTCTTGAAATCTGATCTTAAGTAGATCTCATCACCTGAAATTACTGTATACATGAGAATCTGACTGGCAAGTTCACTTGGTTGCCAGGACCCAGCTCAAAACTGAGCAGCCAGAGCATGGTACTCCCTATAACAAACAGAATTACAAAAATTTCCCCAAAGTGTTTTAGCTTTTGTTTGAAGAATGGTTTACCTATCATGCAAGATCTATCCAATGATCATACTTTTAAAAATTAGATTGGGCTGTCAAGAAATATGTAAAAAAATTTTTTTGAGCTTGATTTAAAAACTATATTAAAACTCTTACGTATATCCCAATTTAGTGGGTGGGGAGTAAGCTGAACACGGTAGTGCTGTTACCCCTTTTAAAACAGGTTTCCATACAGCAATTTGTATTTCAGTATTATGAGGAACTATGTGGTTTGAAAGAATTGATGTTGCTCTAAAAACCAAACAAATTTTTTAACAACTTTATTGGAGTATAATTGCTTTACAATGTTGTGTTAGCTTCTGATTCATAACAAAAGTGAATCAGCTATACCTATACATGTATCCCCACATCCCCTCCCTCTTGTGTCTCTCTCCCACCCTCCCTATCCCACCCCTCTAGGTGGTCACAGAGCACCGAGCTGATCTCCCTGTGCTATGCGGCTGCTTCCCACTAGCTATCTATTTTACATTTGGTAGTGTATATATGTCCATGCCACTCTCTCACTTGGTCCCATCTTACCCTTCCCCCTCCCCGTGTCAAGTCCATTCTCTACAGCTGCGTCTTTATTCCTGTCCTGCCCCTAGGTTCTTCAGAACGATTTAAAAAACCAAACAATTTATACTTCCACTTTCAACAACACGTCCTTCCCTTCTTTCACTTTTATAGAAGTTGCTCCTTGCTTTTTCTATCAAGAAAAAGGCAGAGTTATTTCCAGACCACATACACAGCTGTATTCTTATTTGCTTCCTTTCGTAGTTATTACAGCCTAGAAATTTTCAACTCATAACTACTTCTTGAGAATTTAATATATGTGGTTATCAATGGAATATGTCTCTAACATAAAATATAATAAAGCACTTCCATATTTAGTGCATTTATCAGATGAGTAGTTATGTTTAAAATTAATCCCTTTATACATCCGCTTTTTAAAAATAACTATTCTGAATATAAAAGTCAAATAATCAAGTCTCAGTTTGCAATTCATACATAATAGGAATTCTATGTTTTAATACCTAAGGGTTAAATTTTGTCAAGAAGCAACAACCAAAAACCACACAGTGCTTTCCAGTTGACAAAGGTGTTTACACGCATCATTTTTGAATTTAAATAATTACTAAACTTTGTCCAGTGGATATTACTATCCGGATGAGAGAGTAGTTTGGCTGAAGTATGGGTATCATCATCTCTACTTAACAGATATGTAACCAGAGACTCAGTAGGGTTAAGTGACTATCTCAAGATGGAACATTCATGAGGAGGCATAGCCAGGCCTCAAGCGGTCACTGTACAATTTTCTACAAATTATAAAGAACTCTCATACAAATATATAGTGATCACATGTCAAAGATTTAACTCATTAGTAAGGGGATCAGCAGAATGACAAGGCTGGTTCAAAGACATAAGAAACTGATACACACACACACACACACACACGCATTCACAGAGGAGAAAAAGAATGCTGTAGTAAGACTGCAGAGATAGATACAAAACTGGATGATGCCTTACAAGGCAAGAAAACCATAACTCTTGGAGTTACCGTTTTTAGCAAACAAATCCTTTGCAACTTATCAAGCTTCTCTAAGTTACTTAACATCTAACTTCAGAGGGACCGGGTCCTAGTCAATAGTAAGTACCAAGTTAAAGTTACCTCCTCTGGAGCAGAAGTCAGCAAACTTTTACTGTATATGGCCAGAGAACAAATACTTAAGGCATTATAGGCCATTTAGTCCCTGTCGCAACTACTCACCTCTGTTGTTGTAGCATCAAAGCAGCAGTAGGCAATAAATAATGCATGAGAATGGCTATGTTGCCATAAGCCATTATTTACATAAAACAGGTGATGGGCTTGATTTGACCCACAGGATAGTTTGTCAACTCCCCTGCCCCAGAACATCAGATGATCCTTAGGTGGCTCAGTTAGGCAATCCTCTAAGTACAACTTTGAAGAGACCTGCAGTAATTTTTTTGCTTTATTTCCAAGTTTTAGATAATTTTTTTAAAACGTACCCAGGTTTTCAAATGATAACTTTTGTAGTGCTTTTCCCACACTACATAAGAGAGCTTACTTTGCCCTCTAAGGCTCATTCAGACTTTGGACTTCTGTTACAAAACAAAGTAAGGCTCTATTAAAGAACATTAGAACAAAATTACTGAGTGTTTTTCAACATGTCTTCAACTTGCTTGGTTTGGTAAGATTCTGTGACTCCCTACCCCTTTGCCCCAGCCCTGAAGAATGCCCATCAGGACCAACAGGAAACATAATGCCAATGAGAACTTGCTGAGCGCTATCAGAAATACAGGATGCCAGACACTTCCAAGATGAGGAAGCACTGATTTGCAGGCGTGGTCGTAACAGTGTCACATGATTCAAAGGGATGGAGTCCATGTACCACCTGTAGGACCTCAGCACTCAGACTTCAGGAACCAGTGACCTGCAAGATGTAAGACCCGGCAGATGGACCTGCATTCAGCTCATTCAAAAACTGTTTCAGCCAAGATGTTAAAAGAAAAAGACAAAATTTCATTCTTTCTATGGCTGAGTAGCATTCCATTGTATATATACACTACATCTTCCTTATCCATTCATCTATTGATGGGCATTTTGGTTGCTTCCATACCTTGGCTATTATAAATAATGCTGCTAGGAACAGGGGTACACGTATCTTTTTGAATTAAGAGTTTTCATCTTTTCTGGTTATATGCCCAGGAGTGGGATTGCTGGATCATATGGTAATTCTATTTTTACTTTTTTGAGAAACCTCCACACTGTTTTCCACAGTGGCTGCACCACCAACACTGTATAAGGGTTCCCTTTTCTCCACATCCTTGCTGACATTTGTTGTGTTCTTTTTGCTGATAGCCATTCTGACAGGTGTGAGGTGATATCTCATTGTGGTTTTGATTTGAATTTCCCTGATTAGCAATGTTGAGCATCTTTTCGTGTGCCTGTTAGCCATGTGCAAGTCCTCTTTGGAAAAATGGCTATTCATGTCTTCTGCCCATTTTTTAATTGAATTGTTTTTCTGATGTTGATGTGTAGAGGGTGTTCATGTTTTGGATATTAACCCCTTAGCAGTCATATCATTTGCAAATATTTTCTCCCATTCAGTAGGGTGTCTTTTCATTTTGTCGATGGTTTCCCTTGCTGTGCAAAAGCTTTTAAGTTTAATTAGGTCCCATTTGTTTTTGTTTTTGTGGTACGCGGGCCTCTCACTGTTGTGGCCTCTCCCGTTGCGGAGCACAGGCTCCGGATGCGCAGGCTCAGAGGCCATGGCTCATGGGCCCAGCCGCTCCGCGGCATGTGGCATCTTCCCGGACCAGGGCACGAACCCACGTCCCCTGCCTCGGCAGGCGGACTCTCAACCACTGCGCCACCAGGGAAGCCCCCACTTGTTTATTTTTCCTTTTATTTCTTTTGCTTTAGGAGATGGATCCAAAAAGTTTTGCAACGATTTAAGTCAAATTTTGCCATTTACAACAACAACATGGACGGACTTGGAGGATCCCATGCTAAGTGAAGTAAGTCAGACAAATACTGTACGGTATCACTTACATGTGAAATCCAAAAAATACAACAAACTAGTGAATATAACAAAAAAAGAAACAAACTCACAGATACAGAGAACCAACTAGTGGTTACCAGTGGAGAGAGGGAAGTGGGGAGGGGCAAGATAAGGGTAGTGGATTAAGTGGTACAAACTATTATGTATAAGCTACAAGGATATATTATACAACACAGGGAATATAGCCAGTATTTTATTATAACTATAAATGGACTACAAGCTTTAAAATTGTGAATCACTACATTGTACACCTGTAACTTACATTATATTGTACATGAACTATACTTCAGTAAAAAAAAAAAATTAAAAAGATGGCAAGTTGAACACTGTCCTTTTAAATACAGTGGAGACAGGGCTTCCCTGGTGGCGCAGTGGTTGAGAGTCCGCCTGCCGATGCAGGGGGCACGGGTTCGTGCCCTGGTCCGGGAAGATACCACATGCCGTGGAGCGTCTGGGCACGTGAGCCATGGCCGCTGAGCCTGCACGTCCGGAGCCTGTGCTCCGCAGCGGGAGAGGCCACAACAGTGAGAGGCCCGCATACCGCAAAATAAAAAAAAAAAATATATATATATATATATATATTGCAGACTACCTGACCTCTCAAGAAAACACTCGTATGTATCCGGACTCCTGTTAAGAGTTAAGATTCAGGCACAGGCTGAATGTAATCTCATCAATATCAGGTGACTGCCAAAGAGCAAAATGCTAGAAGCATAAGACCAGGTTTTGATTAATTCAACTATGTATTATATACCTACTGTGGACTAAATACCACAAAAGAAACTGCAGTTACAAAGTTGAACAAAACCTAATCTTTACTCTTAAAAAGCTTAACCTATCAGGAGAAAAATGTAGGAAGTGCCACATGTAACAAATACTAAAAAGGACAGTCTGAGACAGAGGACTGGGAAAGATGAGGGAGCAGTGAAACTCACTGGGGTAAATCAAACTGAGTGTTAATGGCTTCAGAAATGATTAGCAGACAAAGGAAGCCAGAAAGGCACAATGGCTCTGCTTAATTTTATAAATTATTACCAAATCAAGTCTAAAAATTAAATGACAAATAATACATCCAGATAATAAGATAAGCAAATGGGAGTCAAAAGGAAAGAGGAATAAGACATTGATTAGGTTATTACTAACAGTTTTTGGAGAGGTAATGCCTCTCACTGTAAAGATCTTTCCCACCAACTTCTCTCTTAAGTTGCTTCTGGTAGACTTAAATCATCTTTTAACTTCCTATTTCTGTTGTTATAGCCACATTTATTTCTGTCTGCAAGTGATCATGCCTTCCTCCCGCCAGCTGGTTTTCTAATTTTTCAGCTTCTAGAAACTTTTAAACAGAAGAAAATCTGATAAAAATAACTTGATATCATGTGATGTGTTGACATATTAAAGGAATCCTGTTGTTGCTTAGCCAAGATCATACTTCTATTCTTAAATGTTTCTCCAATAGGAAACAAAGTTTATGTGTAATGTTTGAACATCTCTGAATGGTTTACACTTAGAATAAAGTTTCACAGGCTATTTTTAGAAATGTAATACAATTATTTGTCTTTTCATTTAGAGTGATATTATCCTATAAATAAGAAAGCCATTTAAGAAATTCTGATCCCAAAATGTGGTTTACCACAAAATTTCAAGTAGTTTAAAAAAAGGAAAGCAATTAAAAGAGTTGTAAAAAGGAAGAAAAATAAAAGATGGGAAAACATATACTGAATCTAAATTTCCCTTAGAAAACATTTTTCCAAGTGAAACGTAATTATTCTATTGCTGAATGACCATTATAAAAAATCACATGGATCACCATATGATACTTAAATTTAAAAACAGGAAAGCAGTCCTTTAAGACAAAAATTAGACAGTAGTTTCACACTGAAAGTTAAGCAAAAGGTTTTGGAAATTTTTAGAATGGTTCACTTAAAAAGAAAAACAAATTCAGCAATTCTGAATTACTTATATAATTACAGGCTGGTTTTATCTGTGAAAACCAAATATAACATTAAGTATTAGCATGTAACCAACAATTATATGGAGTACTATACCAAAGGAAGATGCCTTTCTTGATGACAAAAATGACAGAGAGATGTAAACTAAAATTATACAGCATTGAAAGGGAAACCCACCACTCTTCCCTCTGATTTAAATCAACTGTCAAGAAAACTGCAAGGAGTCAGAGAATAAAACAAATGAACCGTCATAACAAAGAAGACACAAGAATCTTCTGAAACACAATACAAGAATAAAATCCTACCCCTCTTCAAAAGTTTAGAACACTGTTAGTAAAAGGCCCGTTTTCACAGGCAATGATGTGCCAGTAAATTAATCTGAAAATAACGGTTACTGTGATGGCTTTAAAACATGTCTGCAAATTCTTTGACACCCCTCAATTCAAATGATGGGTCAGACTTGATGCCTCACTTCTAATGAAAAAAACGGGCAGAAGTGATACTGTGTGACGGTCAGCTAATGCCTAGCAATGCTTATACGCTCTCTTAGGGCACTGGCACTCAGAAGCCAGCCACCATGTTGTGAGGAAGCCCAGGCCACGTGCAGGGGCCATACACGGGTGTTTCAGTCAACAGCCCCTGCTAGACCCCCAGCTGATACCAGCATCAACTTGCTAGTCACATGAGGAAATCATAAGCCTTCAGATGATTCCAGCACCTGGCCCTGAAGTCCTCTAGCTTAGGCCACAGACATCGTGAAGCAGAGATAAGCCACCCCTGCTCTGCACTCTCTGAATTCCTGACCCATAGAAACAGAGACAATAAAATTGCAGCAATAGATAACTGAATAACAATTACCTAGAACGCACACACATCAAACATGGATTTTTTTTTTGAAACTGAAAAAATAACTTTTATACAAAACAATTATAGGATATATGCTCCACTTAGTAAGTTTAGTAGGTTTTATTTAAGTAATACAATTAAACTTCATTAATAAGAAGCTCTCTTAATTTGAAATCTGAGACAATTAGACTAAAGTTTAGAGTCTTAAGCTGGATGTCATCATTAAAGTGCTCTGGAAAGGAGAATTTAGGGAATCCATGCAAGAATACGAGGAGAATATGGAAGCTAACTAAGAGGTCAGATTGTTTTGAAGTACTCTAACAGTGGAACACTCCCCACAAAGAAGGCACTCGATGGTTATCAAGTGTCAAATGAACATGAGAAGCCCTGAGTTCTTCCTTAATCACTTTATACATGTTAATTAGTTTAAAAGTATTCTATTTGGCAAATTGGTCAGTTTAGTTGAAGCAAATGATTTGTGCATACATATATTTTATCTTTTCCTAATAAAAGGTGAGCTCCCGGGGCTTCCCTGGTGGTGCAGTGGTTGAGAGTCCGCCTGCCGATGCAGGGGACACGGGATCGTGCCCCGGTCCGGGAAGATCCCACATGCCGCGAAGCGGCTAGGCCCGTGAGCCATGGTCGCTGGGCCTGCACGTCTGGAGCCTGTGCTCCGCAAAGGGAGAGGCCACAACAGTGAGAGGCCCGTGTACCGCAAAAAAAAAAAAAAAAAAAAAAGGTGAGCTCCCTGAGGGCATTCCTGATCATGTTCATCTCTGTACCCCAATGGACATAACACAATGTTGTAGGTCCAACACCATACTTGACAAATATTTGTGCAAATGCTCAAAGTGCACAGATGTACCTGAAGCTAACTCAACTTTATAATTCACTTTTAACTAGTTTTTTCTGCCCTTTCCCACCATTAGTCCAAACTAATGTTTTATTATACTTCCAAGAGCACACTTTGTACCCCTTTATTATCATTTACTGTGTATTCACAGTAAAGATAAAGTACAAAGGTCTGCCATGCACAGACAGTGATCTGAGGTGTTCGAGCCCACCCTCCTCCAGGACCATGCCCATCGTGCTCAGTGCACACTGTGAGGCTCTGTCCTCGCCAAGGGGATGGCAGCCCACTCGCTTCCTTCTGCGGCTCAGGACAGAGAAAACCTAATCCATAAGATGTCCATTCTGTCACAGGCATTATTTTTAAAAGATTACAAAGACAGGCCATTCTGATTAGGATAAAAAAATAAAGACATGTAATTTTTAGTTTATTTCTCCAGTTCAGTCAGAACTGACACCAAACATCTTTGACAGCACTCCATTACCTGTGCTCAGTCGTTGCTCAGCACATTACCTGTGCTTTCACTGAATCAAAATTTTGGAATAATGATTTATAAGGTCATACCTATCTTTGAAATTAATCAGCTTACTGAGCAATTAAATACACATCCATACACATTCACATTTAACTACAGCTATGATATTCTTAATTTCTCCACTTTCGATCTCAACACATAACTTGTAATAACAAGATACAGTTCTAGTACTGACCTTCTAATTTGTTGTATGGCCCTAGACAAGCCATTTTACATCTCTGCCTCCACCACGTCTAACAGAGATAATGATACCTTTTTTAACCTATTTTATAGGTAAGTAGGCATAAGATTTATGTGAAAACATTTTGCTAATGTTGCTAATCAAACACAGGTAAAATATATAAGGTTTTATCATATTAACTACTTTCTAATATTTGATTTGTTTTTATAATTTAATCAAAATAAAGATGACATTCTTTCAGAACTACAAAATTCAGCAGTTACACAAGGTGAATTAAAGTAATAAATCTAGTCATAATAATAAATGCATTCATCCATGTTCTCATTTAATTACATTAAGAAATAATAATTATAAAAATAGGTAAAATGTTGTGAAAATATTCCTATTTATTCTCGCTTAGAGGAGTTCATGCCCATATCAATGGACTCTCTGGCATCAGACACAGCATCAGGTACTCGAACAGTCATATTGTCCATAGCCTTTGTCAAACAGATTTGGCAGCCCAACCGCGATCTGTAGAAAAAAGGGGGGAGGTATGATTTAGTATTAAGTATATATTATTCACAAAGCAATGCAGTTACCAGGACCTTTTCTTACCCAAAGCATAGGGATTTATTTACCTTTTAAATTTCCATTAAGTAGAAAAAGATACATCCAACCCTTTCAACTAGAGGATAACAGAATGTAAATATGAAAAACAAAAAGTGTGATACGCCAAAGCTTCATTTTAATGTTTCTACTAATTGTTTCACTGGAACTACTGCTTTTTTGGTGACAGGACTGACAAGCAATGAAATGATGAGAAGGCACAACAGTGGAGGAGAGAACTGAGGTTTTAGCAATGCCAAGAGAATGACTAATCAATTCCCAGATAATTAAAACCATACAGTCTATGAAAGAAAGCTACACTTTTTAAAGCCTTTAAAACAAGAAATTTGGAATAAACACATAGATGTAAGTCATCAATTATCAGATGCATATTTTTCCCACAATTTTAACATCTCTGAAACCAAATGCATCTTAAAATCAATGCCATCTTACAATCACAGCTATACTGTGAGGTGGCAGTCACATCAGAGGTGTCTCTTCAAATTGAGTTATGGGAAGTATGTTAATATTATGTGTTGAATTTCATTACCATTCAAAATAAGTCCAAAAAGATTACAAAACAAAAATTAACAATACAGAGACCCAGCATAAATTGATATTAGGAAAGTAAATATTTGTCATTAGAAGAATAACTGTAATTCCATTTTCTTATATTTTTTTCAGTATTGTGACCAATTTTATTTATATTTTCCTTTTAAAACAGTGATGTACAAATCTGTCTAAATAGCTCTAAATCTAAGTATAAATAGCTCTTTCAATATGCATAAAACGTTAAGTGATAAGATCATTTTACACCATATTTTAATCAGCAGAGCTTTTTCCTTCTTAATGGCACATAAAAATAAATATTATATTAGTCTTATAATCAAACTGCCTTCAATTTGATGGAATGTGGTATGTAGGTCTTGGTTTTGTCAACATATTCGTCAAGCACCTGCTAAGCATCAAAAGGCACAGAACTAAATGTCAGTGGGTTTGTAAAAGAACAGCAACTCACTTCAATCCTTACTGAACACCTCTTACATGCTGGGTGCCAGGGATGCAGGGGTTAGAGCCAAACAGACCAGTGGTACAGAATCCAGCACTGAACATGATGTGTTCACAAGCAACTTTCTTAACCATGCCAAATATTAGTTTCCCAACCTCATCCTAAACATGGATAATAAGTGGGCTCCTCACAGGACTGCCATGAGGATTAGTTGCTAATATCAGTATTAAGGCATGATTTCAATCAAATAGAAGAGCTGAGACACATTTGCAGATAATTAACATGTGAGACTGTGACAAATGCCACAGAGAGAGAAAGCTGAAAGGGCTGAGGAGAAAGCACTGACTTCTGACGGGGGAGATGGTGTTTCTAATGGGCTTTGAAGGCTGGCTAGAACTTAAGAGGAGAAAGGCATTTGAGGCAAAGCTAATAGGGATTCAAGGCATGTTTGAGGCAATATGGGTTTTTGGCCTGGCTGCTGTGCAGGCCAGACGAGGACAGGGGAGTGATGGGCTAGAAAGGTGGCCAAGCCATAGACAGCTCTGAACACCAGTGAAGGGGTTCAGGTTTTTACTGGTGGGCAATGAGGGACCACTGGGAGGTTTCTGAGTAAGGAGTAAGTACTACTGCCATGGGAAATATTGATTGCAGATAGAAAAAAATCCCCTTTTACCAATAATTCCTATTTGTTGAATAGAAACAGCCCTGACAATACTCAATTATGCATTAAGCTCTGTCTGCAAGAGAAAAAATAAGGCAAGCCAATTTAGACAAATTCATTAGGACTGTGGTGAGCCCTAGAGAGACTGTTGGTTACTCTTGGTATCCATACAAAGATGAGTAGGGTAATGCTAGCCTTCAAGGAACTTTTAGTAAGGGGAACAGGACAGAAAGAGCTACCAGTGATACAGAGCAGAATAAAGTAAGTGTAGTAACAGAAGAACAAGAACTGTGTGGGGGAACACAGGGAGGGGTGGCACCGAAAGCCCTTGCTGGTTCTATAACCCTAGAAGATAAGGCAGTGGCACCGTGGCTGTTCTCACTCCCCTGCTTCCTCCTGGAAGGTCTCTGGCTCTAGGGTCTACCAGTGTAGAAAGTGTCTTACACTTCTACAGAAGGAGACGGACAGCAAGTCTTTCTTGATTTCACTATTAATCCTACAAAATCTCACACCTGTGCAAACCTTGAAGCCATTTTATCCATATACACCCGACAGTGGAAATATACTAGGTGTTACGTTAACTTTACTTCTAAAGTTTGGTTTTCAATGCAGAGAAGAAGCTTCAAATAGTAAAAAACCAAGGGTTTTGGGGTCTAACGTAACTGATTCAAACCAGGACTCTGTCATTCTCTAGCTGTGTGGCCTTGAGCAAATCCACAAGAACTAAGCTTCGTTCTATAAAATGGTGATAATACTGCCTAACTCTGAAGGTTAGAAATAATCTTTGTTAAGTTTGTAGGCATTATAGTAAGTTTCCGGCATTTGAATTAATATTATTATAGTCAGAATGCCAACAACAACCATTTAATGAATGCTTTCTTCACCAGACACTGTTCAAGGAGCTTCACGTACATTTATTAGTTGACACGACACAACAACCCTATGAGGTAGGTACTATTATCCTCATTTTACAAATATGGAAACTGAGGTCTCTGTGTAGATTATCCATGGAAACTGGTAGCAGGGAGCAATGACAACCATCAAAAATAGATTCACAGATAATTCCTGAATCTCTCTACCAACCACTAATTCCAAAAACAGTTGGTGGTGCCTTTTGTGAATCAGGCACTGGAGACACAATGATGAAATAAGACATGGCCCCTGCTCTAATGGGGAAAAGGAGACATGTAACCAGTAAAATAAGTGCCCTATGCACCCGTGTATCAACAAGCCATCATTAAATCAAGGTTAAGTACACCCTAAAGTAAACATTAAAATGATGCTGTTTTATCTTAAAAATTATAGACATTTACATAGCACTTAATTTTAAAAATAAACCTATAGGACTGCCCTGGTGGTCAAGTGGTTAAGACTCCACGCTCCCAATGCAGAGGGCCCGGGTTTGATCCCTGGTCAGGGAACTAGATCCCACATGGATGCCACAACTAAGAATTTGCAAGCCACAACTAAAGATCCCACATGCTGCAACTAAAGATCCCACATGCTACAATGAAGATCCCGTATATGGCAATGAAGATCCCACGTGCCTCAACTAAGACCTGGTGCAGCCAAATAAGTAAGTAAGTAAGTAATTAAATAAAATAAACCTAAGAACTAAAGACTGAGTTTCCTTGTTTCTTTGTTTGGAAGTATATGGAACCCTAGAAATAGAAGTTTACACGCAGTTACTATCTTTGAACAAAATTATTTTCATTCCAAATATGTCAGTGTTTTCTAAATCCTACCTGTGAAAAGCATTATACTCTTTCCCCACAAAGCATTTCTACTAAAATTCTGTGTACTTAAGAATATCAGCTATAAAATGCCATAAAAGCTATTTCCTGCTTTCCATTATCTTGTTCTAAAACTTCTGAATATTATCAAAGTTCTTGGCTAGTTTACATTTACAATAGGTCTCTTGTATCTTCTCACACTCATGTATCTTTCCTAAATGTAGCTCTCCATTTCCTCTCATTTTTTTTTCTTTTCATTCAGAATATTATCTGTTACATGCGCCTACAAATTTCACCTGAATAAAAGGGCAAGCAGTTAGCTATGATTTACCCCTCACATTGAAAGAAACAATTTTCAGAACCAAATTAACACAACATTGAGTGTATTCTGTGTGTTATCCTTTAGGGAAAAAAAAGGAGGTGTTGATAGAGAATGTGGCACCTGAAGATGTGAGGGGAGACAGGCAGATGGCAGCCACAATAAATACCAATGACCTAAAAGCTTTTTGAGGTCATTAGATAAGAGGGTTTATCTTAAGGATCTAATAAAATTGTGGTTACATGATACACATGAAATAAAGCTATTATTATTACTATTATTTCTTATTTTTTTAAACTATTTTTCATTAGGGCCACCAAATTACAGTTAAACACCAAAGCCAACCTTAATTAAATAAACTCTTGTTATCTCGTCCCTTGAAACAGTAAATTAACTACCTATCTTCCCTAACTCAAACCAAAAGACTAGATAATTAAAAAAAAATAAGGTATCACTTGATATCTCTTGCTACTATAAATCTTACCACTTTTAAGAGTAATTCTACTTATTAATAACAAGAATAAGCTCTGATTTACTTTAATGTACAGTTAGAAACAGAAGTATTCATTTTAACATAATTACTATTATATATTAAGTTCTTTTAAAAATTGTATTCTCTCAAGTAGGTAAAATTTTCCATTATAATTTCTTTCAATTATCAAATCTGTCCTTCAAGAATACCATAAAAAGCATTAAATTTAATCCCAACTCATTAAATTGTGATAAATATTAATTCCTGGAATAAAAATAGATGAAAGAAGATTTATTAGGATCTAGAACTTATGCTTCTAATACTTCCAATTATTTTTTTTTTACTTTTGTTAAAAGTTTCATAAGGGTTAAACTGTAGAATACATAAGAGAAATGTCACATATTTGATATTCAAAGTCTGTGACTGTTATCTGTCTACACTGGGAGACCCTATTACATGCATGCATATTACATGTTGCTGGTCAGAGACAGACATGAACTAATAAAACTTTTATCCTCCTATATTATTATTACAACAGAAGTGGTCCAAAAATCTTACCTATCTGTTAGTCCATATGCCAGATCAAGCATGTCATTCTCCTCATCACTGATTGCTTCTAATTTCTCAAATATGTGCTGTTCAAAGATGAGGTGACAGGTGGAGCAAGCCAAGGTTCCCTCACATGCACCTACAAAAGCAACAAACATTGAATATGCTCCCCTCTACATTCAACACAATTCAAAATTGACTTGAATTAATTAAATTAAATAATTTCTAAATTTAAAAATCAGCATTAGCATACATCAATGATAGGACTTTATTCCTGAATAAGAATTAGGGACAACCCCCCCATACCCAACACACACACACACACACACACACACACACACACACACACACACACACACACAGAGTTTGAAATCACTTTCAAATATTATTTTTAAAAGGTATGAACTAGATGCTGTGAGGGGAAACATAAAAATACAAATCCTAATACCAAAGAGCTTACAAGTTAATAAACTCAGATATGCATACATACAAAAATGTATGCATTTTAAACTTATATGGTAATGATTTATATAACAGCTATGCAAGTTACTTACCGTTTCCTGGAGAGCACAACACAATTTATAATGCCTCACAGTATATAAGAGGAACCAGAAAGTAACCAAACTGACATCTAAAGTTAAATATTTTTCCCTCTCAATCTCTCCTTATAATCAGGACAGAATCAAATAAGTCACTTTAAGAGTCACATTGGTGACTCTTAAATGCAGGGGACACGGGTTCGACCCCTGGTGCGGGAAGATCCCACATGCTGTGGAGCAACTAAGTCTGTGTGCCACAACTAAGCCTGAGCTCTAGAGCCCGTGAGCCACAACTACTGAGCCCATGTGCCACAACTACTGAAGCCCGCGCACCTAGAGCCACTGCTCTGCAACAAGAGAAGCCACCGCAATGAGAAGCCCGCACACCGCAATGAAGAGTAGCCCCAGCTCGATGCAACTAGAGAAAGCCCACGTGCAGCAACTAAGACCCAACGCAGCCAAAAATTAATTAATTTTAAAAGAGTTCTTTGTACATTAAAAAAAGAGAGTCACACTGGTTTAAAATAGAGAAGAATATTTCTCCCGTTCCATGTTTTTAAAAGTCACTAACTTAACAGTTATTTATTGAGTGCATATTAACATGCCAAGGACTGTGAAAAGGGAACTGAAAAGTCATCTAGTCCAACTAAACTATGAATCTGCTCTGCAAAATCCTTTTCCCAGGGGTTACCCAGCTTTTGCTTGAAAACTTCCTGACAAAGAAATCCTCACTGCTTAAGCCAGCCAATTTCACACTCGGCTTCTACTGAGCTAAAAGTCTGTCACTCTGTAACTTTCCACCTACTGCTCCAATTCTATCCCATGAAGTCAAATCTGTTTTTTCTCTCTGGCTCTACCGAGGTATAACTGACAAATAAAATTGTAAGATATTTAAAGCATACATCGTGATGATTTGATATACGTATACACTGTGAAAGGACTCCTCTCATTTAGTTAACACATCTGTAACCTCATATATGTACTTATTTATTTTTAGTGAGAACATGTAAGTTCTACTCTCTCAGCAATACAGTGTTATCACTGCAGTCACCATGATTTACATTAGATCCTCAGTCTTTAATCATCTCAGAGCTGAAATTTTGTACCCTTTTACCTATTCAACTCCCTATTTCCCAACCTCCCCCAAGCCTCTGGAAACCACTTTTCTACTCTCTGTTTCTATGAGTTTAGTTAGTGAATCCTTCTAAACAACAGCTGTTCATATATTTGAGAATGTTCTTTCCTCTCCAGGCTGAGCGTAACCAGGCCCTCCAAATTTTTCTTACGTAATGACATAGTTCTCAATCCCTTCCCTCAGTCTGGTTGGGCTTTTCTTAAAATACAGCATCCAGAAGAGGACCTGACAAAACAGAATCATCCAGAATCATGTTCTCATTAAATTCTACCTAAAAAAGTTATTCTGGTTTGTTTCTGAATAATATTTTTTAAAGCCACTATACAACTGTAAAGATTACAGAGTCCTAGGAGTAACTTCAGTTTGATTTAGATTCTTTTGGCCAATAAACACTATATAAAATATTAATAGAACTGCTATCAATAATTAGTGAACTTCTTAATTTTCCTCAGAACGAATTTATCATTTTAAAAAGAGTTGTTCTTTCATAAGTTAAACATTTGTTACTCATATTTTATTTTTTAAAACATCAAGAAAGAAGAGACAGCCTTCCTTAAACATTCATTTTTATTAAATCTCATTCAAAGCAGTAACAAGATAAAGCACAGAGACACCATATAGTGATGTACAGGAGCCATAAGCATGGACTGTAGAGCCAGATTCCCTGGCTTCAATCCCAGCTCCACATTTTACTAATGGCATCACCTTGGGCCACTACACCCTCCTGCCTTAATTTCCTCAATAGTAACTGTACCAACCTCACATAATAGTTGCAAGAATTACATATAAGTGTGTACTTAACATATGTACTTGCAACCGCAACTGACTGGTAGAGAATAAGAACTATTCAAGTGTTGGTAATTATTATGATTTGGAAGTTATAAGAAAGAGTCATTCAACTTTTTTAAACGTAAGAGTAAGAATTAAACCCAAGAAGTTAAATGAATCAACTATGAATTCCTGCCACTCAATAATCTAATTCACCTTATGTGAATATTAAATATATAAACATATATATACATATATTCAGTACATTTATGTAATACACAAATATATACCCACACCAATTGGTTATTTGAACAAGCACTTTCCTTTTCTACTTTTGTATAAATATGAGGCATTTCACAGAAAAAGGTAAATGGATATATTTTACTTAAAAAGAAGTAAGCTTCCTCTGCTTAAAAAAATACAGATAGGTAGGTAGGTAGGAAGAAAGAGAGGGAAGGAGGGAGGGAGGGAGAGAGAGGAAGGAAGGAAGGGAGGGAGAGGGAGGGAGGAAACCCCTGCAGTAAAAGGAGAACTGGTGTAGTACAACCCTGAGGCCATCTGGGCTCTAGATGAATCTGCCATACCGTCTGCTATGTCCTGGGCAAGCCTCTCAAGGGCCTCGGTTTCCTTCTCATCTGTACCATGAGAGACTGAAGCAGATGATATCTAAGGGCCTGTTCTCGCTAACATTTTATGACTCCACAAAGAAGAATTACAGTTCTTAATGGATTTGTTCCCTAGTATTCAATAAATATATACTAACTTTGTTTGCTGTTTTTATCTCATCAATACCCAATCCAGACAAACTCAAAACTAAAATGGCAAATCGCTCTGAAGATACTATGGGACAAAATTCAGGAAATCCAGCATCTTTTGTCTTAAAAAGTACGTAAAACCTCCTTATAAAATATACCAAGCAACTCTCCTAATTTAAAAAGCTTATAACTCCCTTCATATTTTTATTATTAAAAAAAGACAAATCCTGAGAACTGCAAGCCATGTGTAACAGAATATGCAAGAAAAACAAAACTCACAGTCCAGGGTGGGATGCGGTGCTAGGGGCTATAGAGGCAGACAGGGGACCAAGCATGGAGGTCTCTCATGCTCTCCTAAGGAGCTTGAGCTGTCCTATAAGCGCACTCCCTGTTTCCTGACACGGTGGGCAAACTAGCATGCTCGTAGTGGGTGGGTTGACAGAGATGTTTCTGGCCAGGGGTTATGAGCACCTGTCACTTCACTGTCCCTCTCCTGGATCCAGACCCTGGAGGACAGTGGTTGCTGTTGAAGTTACGGGAAGATTCTAAAGGATTCTGAGTAGGAAAGTGACATGGTATGTTTATTTTGGATGGATCTTGCTGGTACCTGTGTGTAAAGGATGGATTTGACATGAACAAGACAGAAGCAAAAGTCATGAGATTTCACCAAGGAGGAGGGGGAAAAAGAGGAAAAGAAAGATAAGAAACTGAGTCAAGGAGAGGCCCGCCCCCTCCAAGAAAAGGAGTCAAAATACAAATGTGTCAAATGCTAGAGAGAGAACCAGAAAGTGTGACATGAGAAAAGCCCAGGGAAGAAGCGAGTGCATACAATATGGTCTCAATCATCTCGGAATGCAGAGTAAAGTTCACATGCTAATAAATCCCTCCAGAAAATTTAGGACATTCCTTTTTTTGCCACCTGGTCAGTCAAAATGAAGAGTTACCATCCGTGTTCCAGCTCTTCACTTTCTTCCCTAGGAAACGTCAATTCTTTTAACCTTCTCTTAAAGGCTTTATTTTCATTCTCTAATAGTTTTCGTTGCTCCTTTCAGGAACCTTGCCAATTATTTCCACATCTTGCTTAAGTTGCCAATTTCAGAGCTGAAGAGAGTATTCTAGTAAGAATTTGACAAATGTTGAATATATACAGAAGATTAACTTTTGGTTCCTACACTCAAGTTCCTATTATAGATTCTAGTCCCATATTTATTCTTTAGATAAACGCACCATGCTCAGGATTCCTTATTTTACAGTTCCTTTCAAACTTTTTCTATCACAAGTTGTCAACAGGTATGCTTTTCTTATTCTTTGTACTAGGAAGAAACTCAAATATAATAGAAACTTTAAAGCTCAGAATGAATCAACTCAGCATGCATAAGATGGCTACCACTGAACCAGAGACACATATGGTCATATAGTGGTACAAGTATCACTACAGAAAAAAATATGGAGCAAAGATTTACAAACCCTGTGGATAGTACTTATAAGAAGAAATAGTCAATCCTGCAAAACTCCAAAATAATAAGACAATCTGAGCAGTTTTTTGGAGGGTTTTTTTTTCTTAGATTTAAACTATATGTTCTATAAAAAAGAAAAAAAAATTAGAGAACAGTGAAGACATGTCTCTGAAAAGGTATTAGGAGGAAGAAAAGATTTTAAAAGTGAGCCTAAAACTGTGAGAAGAAAACTTTAAGAAAAAGTTACTCCGTTTTTGTTTTTTTTTTCATCTCATGATTTCATGATGGGTATTTCTGCCAATTTATTTGTTTCCTGGTCTGGTAATTAGAGGGAGCTCCCCAATTAATAAGCATCTGACTTTTGCCTTTTTGGTATACAGGTCTATGAATCTTAACACATGTATAAGTCTGTGTACCCACTACCATAACCAGGATACAAAATAGGTTCGTCATCCAAAAGAAACTCCCCTGTGTTGCTGTGCCTTTGGAGTCACAGCCTGCATTTCTATACAGTAACAACGAACCACAAAGACAAATTAAGAAAAACAATTCCATTTACAATGGCATCAAAAAGAATAAAATACCTAGGGGTAAATGTACCTAAGGAGGTAAAAGATCTGTACTCAGAAAACTATAAGACACTGATCAAATAAAGTAAAGACAACACAAACAGATGGAAACATACACTGTGTTCATGGGTTCGAAGAATTAATATTGTTAAAATGACCATACTACCCAAGGCAATCTACAGATTCAATGCAATCCCTATCAAATTACCAGTGGCATTTTTCACAAAACTAGAACAAATTTTTTTTTAATTTGTATGGAAACACAAAAGATCCCAAACAGCCAAAATAACTTGAGAAAGAAGAACAGAACTGGACGTATCAATCTCCCTGACTCAGACTATACTACAAAGCTATAGTAACCAAAACAGTATGGTACTGGCATAAAAACAGAAACATAGATTAATGGAACAGAACAGAGAGCCCAGAAACAAACCCACACACCTATGGTCAATTAATCTATGACAAAGAAGAATATACAACAGAGAAAAGACAGTTTCTTCAGTAAATGGTGCTGGGAAAACTGGATACTACATGTAAAAGAATGAAATTAGAACACTCTCTAACACATATACAAACATAAACTCAAAATGGATTAAAGACCTAACTGTAAGACCTGAAACCATAAAACTCCCAGAAGAAAACAGAACACTCTTTGTCACCACAGCAATACTTTTTAAATCTGTCTCATAAAGCAAAGGAAATAAAAGCAAAAATAAACAAATGGAACCTAATTAAACTTAAAAGCTTTTGCATATAGCAAAGAAAACCACTGACAAAATGAAAAGACAATCTACTGAATGTGAGAAAATATCTGCAAATGATACGACCAATAAGGGATTAATCTCCAAAATATATAAGCAGCTTATACAAATCAACATCAAAAAAACCAAACATCCCAATTTAAAAATGGGCAGATCTGAAGAGTATAGCCACAATGTAATACAGTATGGAGGTTCCTCAAAAAATTAAAAATAGAACTACCATATGACCTAGCAATCCGATTTCTAGGCATAAATTTAAAGGAAATGAAATAACTACATCAAAGAAATATCTGCACTCCCATGTTCACTGCAGCATTATTCACAATAGCCAAGATATGGAGACAACCCAAGTGTATGTCCATGGATGAATGAATAAGATGTGGGGTGTGTGTGTGTGTGTGTGTGTGTGTGTGTGTACAGATACACACACAATGGAATGCTATTCAGCAATAAAATAGAAGAAAATCCTGCCATTTGTGAAACATAAATAGACCTTGAGGGGATTATGCTAAGTGAAATAAATAAGACAGAGATAGACAAACAGTGTATGACATCACTTATATGTGGAATCTAAAGAAGTCAAACTCGTAGAAACAGAGAGTAGTGGTGGGGGCTAAAGGAGATGGGGAGGATGGTCAAAGGGTGTAAACTTTCAGCTATAAGATGAATACGGTCTGAGGATCTACTGTAAAACATGATGACTACAGATATAATACTGTATTATACACTTGAAATTTGCTGAGAGTAATCTTAAATGTTTTAACCACACACACACAAAAAAGGAATGATGTGAAGTTAACCCTATTGTAATCATTTTGCAACTGAGATGTGTATCAAACCATCACGTTGTACACCTTAAACTTACACAACGTTAGTTGTCAATTATATCTCAATAAAGCTAGAAAATAAATAAAACAAAACCGTGGTAATGGCTGCACAACTCTCTGAATATACTAAAAAACAACGTATACTTTCAATGAGTTAACTGTATGGTATGTGAATTACATCTCGGTAAAGCTCTTCCAAAAAAAAGAACTAGATATATTTTTAATGGGTCTACCACTGAACTCTTAATTCTATTTCACTCATCTACATGTCTATGTTTTTGCTAATATTACACTGTCTTGATTACTGTAGCATCAAGTTTTAAGATCTGTACTATACATATGTCTTCCAGCTTTATCTTTCTCTTCTAAAATTGTTTGGCTATTCTAGTTCATTTGTTTTTCTGTAAAAAGTTTAGAATCAGCTTGTCTGTATCTAGAAAAAATCCTGCTGAGATTTTAATGGGAAATGTATTAAATCTATATATCAATAAAAACTGACATCTTTACTATGTTGTCTTCCAATCCATGAATACAGTATGTCTCTCTACCACTTAGGTCTTTGCTCTCTTTCATCAGAGTTATATAACTTTCAGGATACTGATGCTATACATATTTTATTAGATTTAAACCTAAAAATTTCATTTTGAGGAGCTATTGTAAATGTCCTTTTTTTTGTAAATGTTCTTTTAAAAATTTTTTTGGTTTCCAACTGTTCATGGCTGGTACACAGAAATACAATTGATTTTTGTGTGTTGACCTTGTATCCTAGGACCTTGCTAAGCTCACTTAGTTCTAAGACTTTTTTAATAGATCCCTTGTGATTTTCTATGTAAATAATCATCTAAAAACAAGACAGTTTTCTTTTCAACCTGTATGCCTTTTAATTGTTTTATTTTTTCATTATTTTATTTTTATCTTATTTTACTTATTTTTTAAAATTTTATTTATTTTTGGCTGCATTGGGTTTTCATTGCTGCGCACGGGCTTTCTCTAGTTGCGGTGAGCAGGGGCTACTCTTCACTGAGGCATGCAGGCTTCTCATTGTGGTGGCTTCTCTTGTTGTGGAGCACAGGCTCTAGGTGTGCGGGCTTCAGAAGTTGTAGCACACGGGCTCAGCAGCTGTGGCACACAGGCCCTAAAGCGCACGGGCTTCAGCAGTTGCGGTGGGCTCAGTAGTTGTGGCACGCAGGCTCTAGGGCACGCGGGCTTCAGCAGTTGCGGCACACGGGCTCACTAGTTGTGGCTCGCAGGCTCTAGAGTGCAGGCTCAGTAGTTGTGGCGCACGGGCTTAGCTGCTCCACAGCATGTGGGATCTTCCTGGACCAGGGATCGAACCTGTGTCCCCTGCATTGGCGGGCGGATACTTAACCACTGTGCCACCAGGGAAGTCCTCTTTTTTCTTTTTTTGCTTCATTACACAAAGACTTCCAGCATGATGTTAGTAGGGTGGTGAGAACAGACATCCTTGCCTTGTTCCTAATCTTAGGAGAAAGACATTTCATTCTTCAGCATTAAGCATGACGTTAGCTGTAGGCTTTTCATAGATATCCTTTATCAGCATCTGATTTTGCACCACAGCTGCCCACTTGCTTTCAGTTAAAACACGGGAGCTGCCACCAATTCTATATCCCATTTGAACAGAATTCACATCGTTATTGAACGTCCCTGCTGCTCCCAACTCCACTAGAGCCACAACCCAAAGGCTATAGGCAAGAACAAAGTGGATGAGATTCCTGTTGGGCCTCATCTTCTAACTCCTTTTCAGCATCACAGAATTCCCAGGCTCCTATCTAACATGAAATTATCTGCATTGAAAATCAGCAGTATATATATTCCCAATGCCAGACTGCAAAGTGGAGTCCCCATAGTGTATGTGGGGTGTGTGCATTGTGTGTGTGCAGTAGGTGGGCCCAAGGAGTTAAGGAGTTCTTGATCTGGTATTAAAAGTTAGAAGTTGCAATGCATTTTCTCATAGAAGCCAGGCTATAAATGGTGATTAAGTTAGTTGTGAAGAAACAGGTTCTGTGGGTTAGCCCGAAAAATTTAGCCACCACGTATAACAGTATTTCCATCGGAAAACAAATTCCAAATGCCAACTAGTTGACCTGAAAATGGATTTGGTAAACAAAACCTATCCCTAAAATGGGAAGTGTTTGTTGTTTTTTATGCTTATCACATACACAGGGAACAACTATACAAAACACACAGTGGGAGGCAACCTATCAAAGGAAAAAGGATACAAAAGCAACAACTATAGAACCTTCAATCTAAAACTGATAGCTGATCAAAATATGGGTACACCGATATAATAATACATGTGGAGAGTTGGGGATTGAAAGTGCAAAAGTTATGTGACTTATGCTTATATACAGCCCCAAAGCAGCACTGACAGCTGTCAGCTTTTAGTGTCTTTATAAGTGGTTGGTTACATAAGAGTAAATTAATAGGGGAAATGTGTACATATGTGTGTATATACATATGTAAATATAGAGATACATACACATATATTAAACATAAAGTGATCACATTTTATGAGGAATACATTCTCAAAGATTTTGAAATTGTTGAAGTCTCATAATTCGAATTATATTCTCAATGAAACAAAATGCAAAGTAAGGAGTGGGTTCTTATAGTTCGTAAATCTATAATCCTCATATCATATTTTTGCTGCAAAATATACTTAGAACAAACATTTGAAGTGAAACTTTTTCCATTACTATGTCCACATTTCAAATAATCAAAGATACTCCATGGCTTACAACAGACGATAATCTGAACTGACTTAGGGACACATTACAGCCGTATTAGCCCCTGATGCCAGCATTTTATCCATCATCCTTGCTTAGTTACACAACAACTGTCATGAACTTAAAGGTATGTACAGTTTAGTGCTGCTTTAATATTGCTGGCATTCTGGCTAATGATTCAGTTCTGTCTCCTAAATTAACAGTAATACAAATCATGATAGGTTTTTGGCTTTCTTCATTGCATTCTGTCACATTTAACTTCTGTCCCAAAATAACTCGCTTTCGGATGCATTTTTCGGCATTAACACTTAATGAATGCTTGGCTGAAACTGTCATAGGCTTTAAAATGATATTAAATTATAACCACAGTTTAAAATATCAGCACTACAGTCAACAAAAATCACACGGACATCAGATGTCTGGAAACAGCACAGTTCACATGATACTGACAAAGGCTGACAGGTATTTGTTTACAATTGTAAAAGGCATGGAAGCAAATATAAAATTTATAATTCGCACAGCCTGCCAGCTTGAAATTATGGGATTCTTGACAAAAGGTTTGGTTTTCACAGTATTTCTGATTTTACTAGAGTAAGAACCTTAATATTGTTAACCTGTACAATTTCAAATTTGCATAATTTAAAAATTACATTAAGAATAAGTAAGGCATGGGGCTTCCCTGATGGCGTAGTGGTTGAGAGTCCGCCTGCCGATGGTCCAGGAAGATCCCACATGCCGCGGAGCGGCTAGGCCCATGAGCCATGACTGCTGAGCCTGTGCATCCAGAGCCTGTGCTCCACAATGAGAGAGGCCACAACAGTGAGAGGCCCATGTACCGCAAAAAAAAAAAGAATAAGACATGGTTACTGGCTAATTTCAAGGTTGATGATGAATAAAACTCTGAACTGAGGTGTTTGTTTTTTTAAAAAGACCGATACTAAGGTTTTGCACAAAAGCTTAGAAATTCCTGCCATAAAACTATTCCCAGAGAAAATTAGCTATCAGCAGACTATTGCTCCTTTCATGTAATTTGAGAGTTTTCCACCAGGAAAAGATTGTTTCATGTGTGTGTAACCATACTAAGATAATTTGGAGATCTGTAATGATGCTGACAAGACAGACTGCCTAACCCCTTTCCCAAACAAAACTCCAAGGGATAGCTATGTGGAAATATTATATATTAAAAATATGAAACTATATAAAAATATAAAACCTAATTTTCTAGAGTAAACCTTGATCCACCAGAGCTGGAAATACAGTATGTTAATAAGGAGTCAATAAACATAATACAAATAGAGATTTATATGATCATTATCAGGGTCACCCAATTTGAATAATTTCCCTCCAAACAGACACATGAAGGAAATACATAATATTTAAGAAAAAAACAAAGTCTGAGATAATAAACTAGGTAAATTTGATCAGAGAGGTGTAACTGCCCCCTAGTGACAGAATACTATAATACAATCTGAAAACTTAAAGATCATCTAAAAAATCTACATTAACTTAAAAGCTGGAAAGGAATGTTCATAAATTTATTGCTTCCAAAATTTACAATTGTCCCTTTTTACTCACTTGTCCATTCACTACTTCACTTCATATATAAATAAAACAAGATGATTTTATACTTCATCACAGTCTCTTAGGAGAAAAATGCACAAGTAAACAAATATACAATTAACAGGTTGTGATAAATGCCATGAAAAAAATGAACAGGATGCTGCGATGGAGAATAACAGGTTCAGGGTAATGAAAGAACATTTTGGACTGGGTGGTTGGGCAAAGACCCACTAAGGAAGTATTACAATATAAGATAAACTGAGACCAGATGGATAAAAAGCAAACACATACAGGATATTCAGGGTGGAGTGAGAGGGAAGTGTCCCAGGCAGAAGAAAATGCAAAGTGTGTACAAAGTCTCCAAGCTAGAAATTCTGGGTGAGTTCAGCTCTTGATAAAAGGCCAGTGTGGCCAAACTGAGAGAAAGAACAATGAGAAATGGGGAAGAGGAAGAAAGGCAGATGGGGCCATTAATGCAAAAACTTTTAGGCTAGGGTAAGGAATGTGGATTTTAACCTAAATGAAAAGTTATTCATGGATTTAAATCAAGGAACCTGTCTGATGTGCATTATGATGAATCACCCTAGCTGCTGGGCTCAAGAGCAGAAGCAGAGTAGTGCAGTTCCTGGAACACAGTAACTAGCCAGCCCCAAGTAGTGACTGCAGGGATGGTGAACACAGGACACATTGGAGACATACATGGAGCACATCTGACAGGAGCTGCTGATGGACTGAAGGTAGAGGATAGGGAAGAAGGAAGAATAAAAGACGTTCTCCAGTTTCAGGCTGGAGCACCTGAGTGATGCTCGCTACTGGCAGAAAAGATTCTCAGAAAGATAAGTTTCAGTGGGGGGGAAAGAATCAAAATCTGTTTAAATATGTTGACTTGTTTAAATGTCTGTGCAATTTCCAAGAAAAGACATAAAGTAGGAAGTTGACTCTATAAGTCCAGGGCTCAGAGGAATGGTGTGAGCTAACAATGTAAACTTAAGAGTCTATGAGCATCTGCACACCAGTCAGAATGGTCATCATCAAAAATACTACAAACAATAAATGCTGGAGAGGGTGTGGAGAAAAGGGAACCCTCTTGCACTGTTGGTGGGAATGTAAATTGATAAAGCCACTACAGAGAACAGTATGGACGTTCCTTAAAAAACTAAAAAGAGAACTACCATACGACCAAGCAATCCCACTACTGGGCATATACCCTGAGAAAACCATAATTCAAAAAGAGTCATGTACCAAAATGTTCATTGCAGCTCTATTTACAATAGCCAGGATATGGAAGCTACCTAAGTGTCCATCAACAGATGAATGAATAAAGATGTGGCACATATATAGAATGGAATATTACTCAGCCATAAAAAGAAACGAAACCGAAGTATTCGTAGTGAGGTGGATGGACCCAGAGACTGTCGTACAGAGTGAAGTAAGTCAGAAAGAGAAAAACAAATACCGTATGCTAACATATATATGGAATCTAAAAAAAAAAAAAAAGGGTCATGAAGAACCTAGGGGTAAGATGGAAATAAAGACACAGACCTACTAGAGAATGGACTTGAGGATATGGGGAGGGGGAAGGGTAAGATGGGACAAAGTGAGAGAGAGGCATGGACATATATACACTACCAAACGTAACATAGATAGCTAGTGGGAAGCAGCTGCATAGCACAGGGAGATCAGCCCGGTGGTCTGTGACCACCTAGAGGGGTGGGATAGGGAGGGTGGGAGGGAGGGAGGGAGATGCAAGAGGGAAGAGATATGGGGACATATGTATATGTATAACTGATTCACTTTGTTATAAAGCAGAAACTAACACACCATTGTAAGGCAATTATATGCCAAAACAGATGTTAAATAAAGTAAATTTTATACAAAAAAAAAGAGTCTATGAGCATCTGGATGGGATTTAAGGTCACAGAAGGGATAAGATCATCCAGGGAGAAACTGTACAGACACTCTGTACTTGGCCACCCTCGTCTGCATATGGTGTTCACCTATGAGCATGACTATAACAAAGGCAATATGTAAAGGGTGTCCAGCATTCAACTTTAGAAATGAATTAAATAGTTGCCCCTATAATGTTGTTATCAAAACCTCTTCTTTATAAACATAATATTTCAGACTTCTTGACTGCATTTCTGTCATCTTTGTTCTAGAAAGTGGCTATCTTTTGTGAACCTAGTTTAGCTTATCTCAAATGTGTATGTACATGCCAAAATTTCTAGACACATTAGGATCCTTGATCTTTAAAGTTTCTCTTCTAAGTCTGTATAAATGAATGCAGAAATCTTATCAAACTACTGAAGACTGTATTGGCATTAAATTTTCTGTATTTCTGGGGCATCAGGGAAAAAAGATTCTGTTAGTGGTTATCTCTGTGTGATAAGACTATAGGGACAAGCAAGAAGAACTACAATCCTGCAGCCTGTGGAACAAAAACCACATTCACAGAAAGATAGACAACATGAAAAGGCAGACAGCTATGTACCAGATGAAGGAAGAAGATAAAACCCCAGAAAAACAACTAACTGAAGTGGATAGGCAACCTTCCAGAAAAAGAATTCAGAATAATGAGAGTGAAGATGATCCAGGAACTCGGAAAAAGAATGGAGGCAAAGATCAAGAAGATGCAAGAAGTGTTAAACAAAGACCTAGAAGAATAAAAGAACAAACAAACAGAGATGAACAATACAATAAATGAAATGAAAACTACACTAGAAGGAATCAATAGCAGAATAACTGAGGCAGAAGAACAGATAAGTGACCTGGAAGACAGAATGGTGGAATTCACTGCTGTGGAACAGAATAAAAAAAAAGAATGAAAAGAAATGAAGACAGCCTAAGAGACCACTGGGACAACATGAAATGCAACAACGTTCGCATTATAGGGGTCCCAGAAGGAGAAGAAAGAGAGAAAGGACATAAGAATATATTTGAAGAAATTATAATTGAAAACTTCCCTAACATGGGAAAGGAAATAGCCACCCAACTCCAGGAAAGGCAGAGAGTCCCATACAGGATAAATGCAAGGAGAAACATGCCGAGACACACAATAATCCAATTGGCAAAAATTAAAGACAAAGAAAAATTATTGAAAGCAGCAAGGGAAAAATGACAAACAACATACAAGGGAACTCCCATAAGGTTAACAGATGATGTCTCAGCAGAAACTCTACAAGCCAGAAGGGAGTGGCATGATATACTTAAAGTGATGAAAGGGAAGAACCTACTACCGAGATTAAACGACCTGTCAAGGATCTCATTCAGATTTGATGGAGAAATCAAAAGCTTTACAGACAGGCAAAAGCTAAGAGAATTCAGCACCACCAAACCAGCTCTACAACATATGCTAAAAGAACTTCTCTAAGTGGGAAACACAAGAGAAGGACCTACAAAAACAAACCCAAAACAATTACGAAAATGGTAATAGGAACATACATATCAATAACTACCTTAAACGTGCATTGATTAAATGCTCCAACCAAAAGACACAGGCTCGTTGAATGGATACAAAAACAAGACCCACATATATGCTGTCTACAAGAGACCCACTTCAGACCTAGGGACACATACAGACTGAAAGTGAGGGGATGGAAAATATATTCCATGCAAATGGAAATCAAAAGAAAGCTGGAGCAGTAATACTCATATCAGATAAAATAGACTTTAAAATAAAGAATGCTACAAGAGACAAGGAAGGACACTACATAATGATCAAGGGATCAATCCAAGAAGAAGGTAACAATTATAAATATATATGCACCCAACATAGGAGCACCTCAATACATAAGGCAACTGCTAACAGCTATAAAAAAGGAAATCAACAGTAACACAGTAATAGTGGGGGACTTTAACACCTCACTTATACCAATGGACAGATCATCCAAACAGAAAATTAATAAGGAAACACAAACTTTAAATGATAAAATAGATCAGATAGATTTAACTGATATTTATGGGACGTTCCATCCAAAAACAGCAGATTACACTTTCTTCTCAAGTGCGCACGAAACATTCTCCAGGATAGATCACATCTTGGGTCACAAATATAGCCTCAGTAAATTTAAGGAAACTGAAATAATATCAAGCATCTTTTCTGACCACAACTCTATAAGATTAGAAATGAATTAAAGGGAAAAAATGTAAAAAACACAAACACATGGAGGCTAAAAAATACGTTACTAAATAACCAAGAGATCACTGAAGAAATCAAAGAAAAATCAAAAAATACCTAGAGAAAAATGACAATGAAAACACGACTATTCAAAACCTATGGGACGCAGAAAAAGCAGTTCTAAGAGGGAAGTTTATAGCAATACAAGCCTACCTCAAGAAACAAGAAAAATCTCAAATAAACAATCTACCCTTACACCTAAAGGAACTAGAGAAAGAAGAACAAACAAAACCCAAAGATAGCAGAAGGAAAGAAATCATAAAGATCACAGCAGAAATAAATGAAATAGAAACAAAGAAAACAATAGCAAAGATCAATTAAACTAAAAGCTGATTCTTTGAGAAGATAAACAAAATTTGATAAACCATTAGGCAGACTCATCAAGAAAAAGAGGGAGAGGACTCAAATCAATAAAATTAGAAATGAAAAAGAAGTTACAACACACACCGCAGAAATACAAAGAATCCTAAGAGACTACTACAAGCAACTCTATGCCAATAAAATGGACAACCTGGAAGAAATGGACAAATTCTTAGAAAGGTATATCCTTCCATGACTGAACCAGGAAGAAATAGAAAATATGAATAGACCAATCACAAGGAATGAAATTGAAACTGTGATTAAAAATCTTCCAAGAAACAAAAGCCCAGAGCCAGATGGCTTCACAGGTGATTTCTATCAAACATTTAGAGAAGAGCTAACACCCATCCTTCTCAAACTCTTCCAAAAAATTGCAGAGGAAGGAACACTCCCAAACTCATTCTATGAGGCCACCATCCCCGATCCCAAAACCAGACAAAGATACTACAAAAAAAGAAAATTACAGACCAATATCACTGATGAATATAGATGCAAAAATCCTCAAAATAGTAGCAAACCGATTCCAACAACACATCAAAAGGATCATACACCATGATCAAAAGGGATTTATCCCAGGGATGCAAGGATTCTTTAATATATGCAAATCAATCAATGTGATACACCATATTAACAAATTTAAGAAGAAAAACCATATGATCATCTCAATAGATGCAGAAAAAGCTTTTGACAAAATTCAACACCCATTATGATAAAAACTCTCCAGAAAGTGGGCATAGAGGGAACCTACCTCAAAATAATAAAGGCCATATATGACAAACCCACAGCAAACATCATTCTCAGTGGTGAAAAACTGAAAGCATTTCCTCTAAGATCAGGAACAAGACAAGGATACCCACTCTCACCACTATTATTCAACTTAATTTTGGAAGTCCTAGCCATGGCAATCAGAGAAGAAAAAGAAATAAAAGGAATACAAATTGGAAAAGAAGAAGTAAAACTGTCACTGTTTGCAGATGACATGATACTATACATAGAGAATCTTAAAGATGCCACCAGAAAACTACTAGAGCTAATCAATGAATTTGGTAAAGTTGCAGGATACAAAATTAATGCACAGAAATCTCTTGCATTTCTATACACTAATGATGAAAAATCTGAAAGAGAAATTAAGGAGACACTCCCATTTACCATTGCAACAAAAAGAATAAAATACCTAGGAATAAACCTACCTAGGGAGACAAAAGACCTGTATACAGAAAACTATAAGACACTGATGAAAGAAATTAAAGATGATACAAACAGATGGAGAGATATACCATATTCTTGGATTGGAAGAATCAGTACTGTGAAAATGACTACACTACCCAAAGCAATCTACAGATTCAATGCAATCCCTATCAAATTACCAATGGTATTTTTTACAGAACTAGAACAAAAAACCTTAAAATCTGTATGGAGACACAAAAGACCCAAGTAGCCAAAGCAGTCTTGAGGGAAAAAATCGGAGCTGGAGGAATCAGACTCCCTGACTTCAGACTATACTACAAAGCTACAGTAATCAAGACAATATGGTACTGGCAGGAAAACAGAAATACAGATCAATGGAACAGGATGGAAAGCCCAGAGACAAACCCACGCACATATGGTCACCTTATCTTTGATAAAGGAGGCACGAATGTACAGTGGAGAAAGGACAGCCTCTTCAATAAGTGGTGCTGGGAAAACTGGACAGGTACATGTAAAAGTATGAGATTAGATCACTCCCTAACACCATACACAAAAATAAGCTCAAAATGGATTAAAGAGCTAAATGTAAGGCCAGAAACTATCAAACTCTTAGAGGAAAACATAGGAAGAACACTCTTTGACATAAATCACAGCAAGATCTTTTTTCCTAGAGTAATGGAAATAAAAACAAAAATAAACAAAAATGGACCTAATGAAACTTAAAAGTTTTGCAAAGCAAAGGAAACTACGAACAAGAGGAAAAGACAACCCTCAGAATGAGCGAAAGTGTTTGCAAATGTTTCAACAAAGGATTCATCTCCAAAATATATAAACAGCTCATGCAGCTCAATATTAAAAAAACAAACAACCCAATCAAAAAATGGGCAGAAGACCTAAACAGACATTTCTCCAAAGAAGGCATACAGATCGCCAAGAAGCACATGAATAGCTGCTCAACATCACAAATTATTAGAGAAATGCAAATCAAAACTACAAAACTCACACCAGTTAGAATGGGCATCATCAGAAAATCTACAAACAACAAATGCTGGAGAGGGTGTGGAGAAAAGGGAACCCTCTTGCACTGTTGGTGGGAATGTAAATTGATACAGCCACTATGGAGAACAGTATGGAGGTTCCTTAAAAAACTAAAAATAGAATTACCATATGACCCAGCAATCCCACTACTGGGCATATACACAGAGAAAACCATAATTCAAAAAGACACATGCACCCCAATGTTCACTGCAGCACTATTTACAGTAGCCAGGTCATGGAAGCAACCTAAATGCCCATCAACTGACAAATGGATAAAGAAGGAGTGGTACATATATACAATGGAATATTACTCAGCCATAAAAAGGAAGGAAATTGGGTCATTTGTAGAGACGTGGATGAATCTAGACACTGTCATACAGAGTGAAGTCAGAAAGAGAAAAATATTGTATATTAACGCCTATATTTGTAACCTAGAAAAATGGTACAGATGAACCGGTTTGCAGGGCAGAAATTGAGACACAGATGTAGAGAACAAACGTATGGACACCAAAGGGGGAAAGCGGCGGGGGATGGGTGTGGTGGTGTGATGAATTGGGAGACTGGGATTGACATATATACACTATTATGTATAAAATGGATAACTAATAAGAACCTGCTGTATAAAAAGATAAATAAAATAAAATTCTAAAATTCAAGAAAAAAAAATCTCCCCCCCCAAAAGA
Organism: Delphinapterus leucas; assembly: GCF_059928025.1. NCBI lineage: Eukaryota > Metazoa > Chordata > Mammalia > Artiodactyla > Monodontidae > Delphinapterus > Delphinapterus leucas. Next base: position 87,350,898 of record NC_143135.1, on the reverse strand, counting down.
AAAGTAAAAATTATAGGAAGTTCTGATTTTTTTAATGTACTTCTTAAATTTGTTATAATGAACAATGAGCCTGTAGTAATAACTATGTTAACAAAACTAGCTAACATCTATTTAGCCTTGCTTAGATAAACTCACTGGATCTTTACAGGAAACTTACGAGGTAGATACTAACATTATTCCCATTTTACCCTAAAGGAGACGAGGTATGAAGGGGTTAGAGACCTAACCCAAGGTCACAAGGCTGGCAAAGTGACAGAGCTGGGGAACAAATCAAGGCTGGAAGACTCCATTCTTAATCATTCTAACCAATGGCTTCCAAAAAGAATGTTTTAATTTTGAGTTCTATTTTACATCACAACCTAGTATACATATACTTTGTAAAATAGCTAAACAAGCATTTCATGGAATAATACAAAAGATGGTGTGTTTTTACATGTTCTTTTTAATTACTTTAAATTCTAGTTGAAAGCTATTAAGTTGATTATATGACCCACAAATGGTTGCAACCTGCAGTTTGAAAAACAGTGTACTACAATATATACCTTTTAAAAATTAAAGAAAAATACTTTTTAAAAATTTTAAAGATACGTTCAAGTATTAAGGTCAAAATACTTATACTTTTATTTCAAAGTAATGGAAAGCAACTTATGAAAACTATCTACTATAAATAAAGTAATGTAAAATACTTTATGTAGCTACTGAATGTACCTTCATGTAAAAAAGAAGTTAAAAGCCTTTCAAATAAATGTTTAAAATTAATTTTCTTTTTTTTTTTACACATTTAAAGAGGCTTTCCTAACGGCTGAAAATAATACCTCATCTGAAAAACAGGCAAACAGTTTGAGCAAACAATTTATAAAACAAGCTTTACTAAGTAATTCCATCCCCAGGAATTTAATGCAAGAAAATTATAGAACATAAACACAGAAAGGTATTTCTGGGGATGTTCACCTTAAGGTTATTTACAATAGTTGAAAATTGGAAGCCACCTAAATGTCCAAAGAAAGAGATGGATTAAATACACCATGGCACTTAAAGTCTCCCCTCTGCCTCCCTCCTATCAACAGGTAATCACTGATATTTGTTTTTAAGACTCCTTTCAGAGATTTTTTTTCTTTTTTAAACACAGCCATATAGTATCCCCTTGTAGGACTATATAGATCAGTCCTCTATTGATGGGCATTTGTTTCTTTCAAATCTTTTGCTGTTACAAACATCTTTGCAGTAAACAGCCTAGTATACATGTCCTTTCCTAAAGCTGAGATGGAATCTGTGGAGAAATTTACAGAAAGAGATTTACCGGTTCACAGCCTCCACATTAGCCTTCCCAGAGCACAAGAGATCAGCTTTCTCAAGGGCAGGAACAAAGTTCACTATTTATTTTACATACCCTTATACAGAGTGGTAACAGGGTCCACATACACAGATGTGCAAAGGCCCAAGAATATCTCCACATACTTTCCTTAAGCTCTCCGAACTTTTATAACAGCTGATTTAACATCTTTGTCTAGTAAGTCTAATACCTGGGCCTCCTTGGGGACAGTCTCTATTGACTGCTTTTTTTTTTTTTTTCTGAGTATGGACCATACTTTCCTGTTTCTTTGGGTGTCTTGAATTTTTTTATTGCCAAGTGGACATTCTAAGTAATATAATATGGTAACTCTGGAAGTCAGATCACCACTGTCTCCCCTGGGTTTGTTGTTGTGGCTGGCTTTTTGGTTTCTGTTGTTGCTGCTATTTGTTTCTCTAGTGACTTTCCCAGACTAACTCTGAGGTCTGTATTCCCTGTAGCACGTGACCACCAATGTCTCCACTCAGTGAGCTTAGTGGTCAGCTAGATGACTGGATGGAGGTTTCCTTCAGTGCTCTGAACCAATATGGCTTCTACCCTTCGCTGAGGAGCTCAGTGCGTGATTAGGCGCACCTTCAGCGTTCAAGCAGTCTACATGTCTGTCTTGGCCTTCACCTGCATGGGACCTCAAAGTCAGCCAGAGATGAGAGACTGGGGCCCTGTCGGGTCTTTCCTGGGCACAAACACAGTCCTGCATTTGTGTGTGGCCTTCTAGATCCCTGAAGCATTTCAAAGCCCACTACAGATATCTCGTTCCCCAGATCTTCCTTTTAGATTTTTGGCCAAGCTCTTGTTTGCTCCAAGTGGCATCACAGCCTCAGGCAGCACAGTGTTCAACGACTGCAGGTAATTATTTTAGATGGAAGTCCTAGGGACAGAGACTTCCCACAGAGGAATCTCTGAGGCAGGTCAAATAACAACTCCCTGGAACGGAGCTTTTCTGAGAAGCTGCAAGACAAGTGACAACGTTCTGGAGATGGGACCTTCTGAGGAACTCAAACCAGTTTGCCCCTCCAGTGGCCACAAGGCTGCTGGTTTTTTTTTTTTTTTTTTTTTTTTTTTATAGGCTGCTGGTTTTTAAGGCTACTGTTGAACTGGGGAGAGGAGAAGGTGAATAGGGCAAGTTAAAATGCCACAAATCCTACTGTTCTTACCAACGTAGCCACTATGCTAAGCACTTCACTTCCAATACCCTATTTAATCTTTAACAACCCTATGAGGTTAGAACTATTACAATACTATTTTACAGAAGAGGAAACTGAGGCATACAGACGTAAAGTAGCTTGCTCCAGGTCTCATGGCTAGTAAGTGACAATGTTGGTTTATGAACCACAATTTGTCTAATTCCAGAGTCTATTCTCAATTACTGTGCAATGTACTACTTTTCATTTGTGAGAGAATAATTCAGAGAAACCCAGCTTAGTCAAAAGTGTTGCTGAATATGAACTCATGAGGGAGATCAATTATATATAAATTTTATAGAATATATATATATAAATTATAAATGGGTTCTTTTCCATAAATTAGTTGTTCTTAACCATGGTATGGATCTGAACCACGTGGAGCTTTTTAAAAGGATACCTGTACAACTTCCCTTTCTCCCTTACCATCAAGGATGTAACATTTTTTAAAGTTCTGCAGAATTCTGAAACTCAGTCCTAGCCAAGAACCACTGCATTAGAGTAAAAAATTCCTTAAAACTGGAACTATATCAACTATTTCATCACCTAATTTCTGTAACAAGTGTTCACAAAGGAAAGATGCTTCTTAGAGAAAAAGGCATAAAGGAAAAAGCAGAGGTTTAGGAGTTAGAGAGACTTAGGTTTGAATCTTAGCCTTCTCACTTGCTACCTGTATGACCCAGGGAACATTAATTTCTCTGAACTTTAGTTTCTTCATCTATAAAGTGGAAGTTAAAAAAAAAATCTACCTCTTAGAGTTATTACAATAATAGATAACATATGCTGGGATGCAGTATGCACTCAAATGGTAGTTGTTACAGTTATCCCTGAAACTGACATTAGATTGAGAAATTCAGCAAATATTACTGACTGCCAACTCTGGTTACCTGAGTGATAACAGTCTTCCAAAAGCACAAAGTCTAATAAAGGAAAGAGATATTCCCTCTAAAAAGGAAAACTGAGATGAATATTAACATAGAGAAGTATATTTAATGTATCATGGGAAAATGGAGGAGGAGAAATAATTCTGATCTGAAAAGTGTTCTTAAAAGTGCAATGTGGGGCTTCCGCCTGCCGATGCAGGGGACGCGGGTTCGTGCCCCGGTCCGGGAAGATCCCACGTGCCGCAGAGCGGCTGGGCCCGTGAGCCATGGCCGCTGAGCCTGCGCATCCGGAGCCTGTGCTCCGCAACGGGAGAGGCCACAGCAGTGAGAGGCCCGCGTACCGCAAAAAAAAAAAAAAAAAAAAAATGCAATGTGAACAGTGCCTTGAAAGAAGAATAGTCAGATATGCTCCCCGGACCTGATTGCAGACCAATGGTTCTCAAACTTAAACATGCAACCAAATCACATGGAGGGCTTGTTAAAACACACATTTCTGGGCCACACCCCAGACTTTCTGAATCAGTAGATCTGGAGTGGGGCCTGAGAATGTGCATTTCCCAAGTGACACTGATGGAACCCTCTTAAAGAACCACCGTTCTAGATAGAGAGAATGCTCGAGCAAAACTGACAAGTGATATACAGGGTATCCCTGAGCTCTAAGATGTCAGCTTCCAGGACATGGGCTTTGTGTGAGTGGCTAAGGAATATGGTCAAAAGCCTAGAAATGAAAACTTTCTAAACAAAACACTTCCTTCTCTAGTAAGAGGTAGATTAAGTACCCTTTCTAGGAAGGTGAGATGACGTTCAAGACTACGTATGGTGATGAATGCTAACTAGACTTACTGTTCAGGTGATCACTTCACAGTGTATACAAATATCAAACCATTATGTTGGTTTGATATCAATTATATCTCAATAAAAATAAAATAAAATAATAAAGTAGTAAGTAAAATAAAACTCACTTAAAATAAAAAGAATGCATAAGCTCAATGTAATTAAGAAAACACCAGTCTGGGAATTCCCTGGCAGTCCAGTGGTTAGGACTCGATGCTTTCACTGCCAAGGGCCCAGGTTCAATCTCCGGTTGGGAACTAAGATCCCATAAGCCACGTGGCGCAGACATACATAAATAAATAAATAAAATAATTTTTAAAAAATTAAATTAAAAAGAAAAAGAAAGCACCAAACCCAAATTGAGGAACATTTTACAAAATACTTACCAGTACTTTTCAAAAGTATCAAGGTCATGAAAAACAAGACTGAGGAAATGTCAGACTGAAGGAGACTAAGGAGATATGATAACTAAATGCAATGTGGGATCCTGGATTGAATCCCAAAACAGAGACATTAGTGGAAAAGCTAGCAAAATTCTATAAATCTGTAGTTTTTTAGTTATTGAACCAATGCTAATTTCTGTGTTTTGATTATTGTATTATGGTTATATAAATTGTTAACAGTAGGGGAAGCTGAGTGAAGATTATACAGAAACTCTCTGTACTATTTTTGCAACTTTTCTATAAGTCAAAGATTATTTCAAACTAAAAAGTTTAAAAAAAGACTAAGTTAAAATGATTTAACTACCCACTGATATGACATTTATTATCTCAACCTGGTATCTTTCAATTCCACTTCCTACTCCCAGCTTTGCATTGCACACATAATCAATAAGGTAATGAAGCAACAGACTTTGGGGCATATAGCTAATTAATGTTCAAAGAAGAGAAACACAGTGTCACTTATTCTTTATAGGTGAGAATATAACACTAACACATCCTGAATTTTAATATTTCACTTAGCATACTCTAGTTAAAATTCTTCGAAAAAACAAAGCTGAAACCTATTCAATAGTTTCACTTATAAATTTTAAAGAATGTTCCATACTCACCAAAACCATCAATATCAAGATTATTTTCAACCACAATATCTAGTAGAGTGTCACCAACTTTTCCTTTGCTTGTTAATGTTTCACCGTCACGGTTTATAAAGTGGACTGTTATTTTATCTTCTGAGCTGGAAAAGGAAGCAGTCCTTTATTATTTTTAATAATTTCAAAAGATACTTTAAAATAATTGTTCTAAGAACCTGTAACGTCAAAAAATAGGTTGTGTGTGTGCCTGTGTGCATGCAAATATCCTCCTTTACGGTATTTTCTTTTCTTTCCCAAGTTCATTTGGGAAGGAGACACCACAAACCACAGGCATATCTATCTGCCCACCTACCAGGAGGGAAGCTCTGCCACCTTAAAGGAAATAGCAAGTACATCACTATCAAGGCCACCTGTAGTATGTGTCTCCCCAGTGGTCACTCTCAGGTCACAGTTACATGAAATGCTTAGCAATCATTATCACTCGTGAAGTTTGCTTTGCTCTCACATAGCTCTCTGAAAAACAATGTTTCTATGAATGTGTCCCTAAAAGACTAGGTGACGGTTGTGGAGAGCTTTAAAAACAAATCATTCTGCTATTGATAAGGCAATTGTTATGCAAGTGTCTGATAAGTACGGTCACTGAGAGCCAGCAGTTTGATAGTTTTCTGAGTATTTGAACATCTCATTTTGGTCCATATAGTGTACTCAAAAAACAAAGGGACTAGAAAAAGGGTTTTCTTTGCTTGAATATGTCAGAAAATAAATATAATATCTCCTTACATGTTTCATTACTATAGGATAGCTATCAGCTAGTTATCAGTTAGCTAACTAACTTAAATTTCTTACCCTTCTCACAAACATCAGTCCAAACTTTGGGAAAAGAAATCATATTATTATTGGGCTTCCCTGGTGGCGCAGTGGTTGAGAGTCCGTCTGCCGATGCAGGGGACACGGGTTCGTGCCCGGGTCTGGGAAGATCCCACATGCCGCGGAGTGGCTGGGCCCTTGAGCCATGGCCGCTGAGCCTGTGAGTCCGGAGCCTGTGCTCCGCAACGGGAGAGGCCACAACAGTGAGAGGCCCGTGTACCGCCAAAAAAAAAAAAAAAAGAAATCATATTATCAACTACTTATCCTCCACTACTGGTCATTTAAATTTTTACCTCACAATTGAAAAGATGTACTTCAGCTTAAACGAATTAGTTGTAATTTCCACTACTGCCAATAGATGGTAATAGTCCATCAAAGAAAACGTTGTTTAGTTTAAGTAAAACCTAGAATTACATAATTTCAGAGCTGTAAATATCTTGCAAGTTACCAAGTCCATCATCTCATTTCCCAAACAAGGCAGCTGAGGCCTTATCAGATAATGTCATCCTTGATAACTCAATGATGAAAAATGAGGATCCTAGTAATTAAAAATTTTGATCAGAAGTGTGTGTGTGTGTGTGTGTGTGTGTGTGAGAGAGAGAAAGAGAGAGAGAATGTCCCTTAAATGGGCATGTGCTCTCTGACTTCTTTTTGTAGCAAAAAATGCTTTAAAGCAAGTATTCCCAAACATTCATGATTTTCAACTAGGCAACTGCTATTTTTTCGAAGAAAAATGACTAGTAATGAAGATACTCTGGAGGCAGGGAGACCACACTGGAGGTCATAAACAAAGCAGGGACATAGGAGACACTGATTTGAGAGATACTGAGAGATATTCAGGAGGCAGAATTAAAAACTTTTGGAGAGGGAAGAAATAATGTTGAAATTTCTAGCTCGGACAATGAGGGAGTACAGTTTAACTTAAGTTTAACTTAGGAGGAGAAGGAGCTTTGGGGAATATTGGAAATGAGTACAACTTTAGACCTGTTTGATTTAATAATAAACAGATGCAAATGTCCAGAAGCCTGATGGAAATATGGGTCTGAGCCCTGCAGAAGCCTAGAGATTTGACATCAAAAAATGCCTGGTAGCCTAAGGTACAAGAAGTGCAGCAGAAAGAATTCCATCATTTATACACACTACTGAAGGCCGGAGGTTTGGGCACTGCTGCTCTTCTGCAGCACTCTAGAGATGAGCTACAGCCAAGGAATTGCAACTCTGACGTCAGACTCCTCTTCTGTAAAATCAGGGTAACGTTTATCTCATAGTTTTGACAACATATGCAAAATTCCTAACATACTGTAGAGCTCAACAAACACTGATTGATAACTTTTATTTAAAAGTCCTTTTGTTGTTAAGGAGCCTGAACTGCTGCTACATATTAAAAAAGGTATACAGCCCCAGAAAAAAACTACAGAGTAAGAGTAATAACAGGTTTATCAAAGAACAGGAGAGGAAGCAGAAATGAGAGAGAAAAAGTAATTTTGCAGCTGAGAAAGTATGGAATATAAGATGTAAGAGAAAACGTAGATTCTAGCCCTGGTTCTGACATACGTATACTCATTAGGTGACCATGGGTAAAATGGCAATAACAGTGACTTCACCCAGCTGCTGAGAGAATTAAAGGAGAGAAAGTTTGTGGAAATATTTTGTTCCTTAAAGCATTATACACATGCACTTTATCCAGGTAACTTTATCCATTCACTATTAACAAGTGGTATTTGTAGGTTTTCTATAGTTTGCTTCTCCAATTCTAAGAACTAGCAAAAAGCTTCTAGCTGTTTCCAAAAAGGATAAGATTTCATGCACTGGGAAGTAATTAGGATCCTTCTAAATCCTCTATCATCAATGAGTTAGCCAGCACCACAAACAACTATTTTCTTCACTTGTTTACCCTTTATGCACCACCACTTATTCTGCTCAACCACAGCAGATATTTTGACAAAGCTCTCCAGGGGCTGCTGTGGTAAAGCTCTTAACAGACTTCTAACAGGGAGAGGAGTTATGGCTGCTGATGCCCACCCTTTCATTATGTGGGGTAGCCTGGGGTAGTTGGTCCAAGAAAAGGGCCCCGTCTAGGGCTCCCCACTTCCATAGCCACCTTAACTCTTCCAAAAGACCCTATGGGCTAAAGAATTATCAACTCTAATGGTGCTCAAAAAACAAACAAAAACTATGTGAGTTCTAGTCCTAGTTTTGCATGCTACTTAATATAAATTTTTATTCTCGTTTATCTACCTCACCTATCTCAGGATTTTCTTAAGAGTCAAGGGAAATAATACATGTGAAAGCCCTTTACAACCTAAATCACTACAAAATATAAAGTACTATATCAGAGTATTTTGGAGTAAAAGGAGTTTTTCGACTCTCAATTACTGAAAGCTTATCTAAATGTTAAACTTCAAAGTCAGAACTACAGCTTCTAGACTGTTCTGTCCAAACTTTGTGCAATAACAGAGATATTCTATAGCTGTGATGTCCCAGACAGTAGCTTCTAGCCATGTGTGTTTATCCAGTACTTGAAATGTGGCCAGTGGAACTGGGAAAATGATTCTTTAATTTTATTTAACTTTAATTATCTTAAACTTAAATGACTACATGTGGTTAGTAGTGACCATATTGGATAGCATAAGTCTTAGATGATAAGAGTCAGAAAACCTAGTTGTAGCTCCAAAGTCTGTGATAGGAAGCACAGGGCACCAATGGAAACTGTGCCAATGAGGGGGAAAGCAGGTTTATAAGGGAGCAGACAGATGTGCTTCCCTTTAAGACAACTTGATGTACCGATTCAAACAGTAAGTTTGGGGGATATAATTCCCATTTACAAAAGCAATCATGTTCCTTTAAATACTAGTTACACAAATATGTTCAACATATGTCCCAATTTATACACAAATTTTCAAGAAAGCATACAATGCAGAAAACAAGGCATCCAGGCAGAGGAAGGTCAAAGACAGGAAAGTGTAACGGAAACAGGGACAAATAACCCCTGCTTGCCTTCCCCACTATCTCCCTCACAGTTCATGCAACAAAAATGTATTGAGCACCCACTATATTATGGGATTACAGGAGAAAAGATGAGTAACTCCTCCACCCTATTCTCAGGAACCTCATGAAGAAGAAACTAGAGAGGAATACAAATCCAGCCCTTTCTCCCTGCAGCTCCTTCTTGCTGCTACACAACAGCAAGGGAGTCAAAGAGCTGTTCCGAGACCTGCATTATGTAAGGCGCCAACACAGTGCTATACTCTGAAATTATGAGGAAATTTTCTCTCTATTATATCTAAGGGGAGTCTGTCTTTGAAAAACGAATCTGCCCAAGAATATAAGACTGCAACATATTTTGGGCAAATTTTCTCTCACCTCTTTCGACACTTAATACAAAACACAACGCTGTGAGCCTAGGAGGCAACTGATGCTAACAGGTGGGATCTACTGAGTCCTCGATACTGGCCAGACACAAGACTCCCTGCATTACCTGTATGCTCTCATTTGTTCTTCAAATAATCCTGTGAGGCCGACACGATTATTATCCTCCACTGACGTTAGACAAACTGGACAATAAGTGTCAAAGCCCAGTTTAAAACCCTGCCTTGCCAGTCCAACGCTGGGGCTTTTACCCCGACAGCAACCACAAGAGAGCAAACAGGGAAGCTCGGGGACAGAGCGGGTGTATCCTAAATGGACACGGACTTGGAGACAGAACGTCCTGACCTAGCAGGAGGAAGGCACGATAAGAAACTGCAGGCCAGGACACGAACGGGGCGCATCTTACGAAGGTCACCGCGGTTAAGAGCATAGAAAAGGTTAGATCCTCGCCAAACCGCACGGAGAACCAGCGGCAGCAAAGTGCCCGGTTTTCCTGAGGGCACAGGAGGCACTGGGACAAGGAGATCGGGGGTCCCGGGCCTCCATTCCCCGCCAGGCGTCAGTGGATCTGAAAGGCAACTTGGCAGCGGTAAGTAAAGGAGGCCGTGACCACACCGAGCGACCTGCCGGTGACACGGAGAAGGCGGAGCAAGAGGCGGGCGGGGCCGGGCGTGTGGCCCGCACGCCGTCGCCGGGGGAAGCAGACGGAACCGGAAAGCGGGCGGAAGGAGCGTGGCAGTTCTGCCAGGGACCCAACGCCCACGCGCCCCCTGCGCCTCACCTGCTTCGCGCGCGCGCCGACACGCTCAGCGTCCGCGTCGCCGCAGCTGCGCCGCCGCCCAGGCCCGGCCTGGCGCTCCCGCCCTGCCCCCGGCTCCCCCGGAGACCGCCGGCTCCCGCGCGGGGTCCGGCGAGGAGCAGCCACCGGCCGGCTGTGTCGCCAAGGGCGGCGGAGGCGACACGCAGGAGACGAGCGGCCATAGCCGGTCGGATAACTACGGGAGACGACGCAGGCCGCACTGCAGCCGCCACGAGAGGGAGGCTCCAAGACTGGGGGCGGGCTGACGCTGCGCCTGCCTGACGCCCGGGGTCCCGGCGAGGGCCTGCTCAGTGCACTGCCAAGGCCTCACGCGCCTTCCGGCTGACCTATAAGTCCCGCGGGCCGCGAGGGCGGCCCCGCCTCCCGGGCGTGGTTATAGAGGCGGGGCTACGCGCCTTGTTGTTCTACCTACTGACGAGGTTTTGTATTGATGACCTTCCTGCTTTGTTACCTTCTGGGGTTGCCAAGCAGGAACAATAAATTTTACAAGATAGCTGAACGTCTGACGGAAAGATACAGTAAAACAATCCCCAGTTAACTAAACCACTTTCTTTTGTCCTGCGCTTCCCTCCTCCTCCTGCCCATTAAGAAAAAAAAAAATGGGAGATTGTCATCTTGGAGTTCAAAAACTATGATAAAAGGGAATTCTAGCCATTGTCAACAAGGACAGTGGGAAATTTCAGAAAGCCAATAGGCAGACACCCAGGAGAATAACTATGACTATAAAGTTACAAATGATCACGGTAATGAATAAACGAGGATACCGAAGAAGGCAGATAATGATCCTAGGCTTTGAATGGCAAATAGATGCTCGTTGAGCACCTGAAATCCATGAGCCTGAACAGGAAACTGGTGAACTGAGATTTTTTTAAAGAATTTTAAAAAACCAGGAAGATTAATTTTAAAATACACTTTATCACGGTTAATAGGTTGTGGTGGGAAAAGCATGGGCTTTAAGGTCAGAAATAGCGATGTTCAAATCCAAGGTCTACCACTTCTGAGCTTTGAGACCTTGGATAAATTTTTCTTTTAGAGGGTCAGAATCTCCATAACAGTTTTACATGGATAAGATGTTCCATCCTTCAGGGCCATCCTGAGGGTTAGAAAAACTGACAGGCAGGATGGGATAGTGCGTCACAAAGAGCAGTAACTTTTCCTGGGCCTTCCTGCCTAAGGCTACTCTTCAAAGGCTAAAGTCAGCTGGATATTGCAAATATGCTAAACACAATAAAAGATACGTTAAAGAATATTCAGAACAAGAAAGTACAGGCCTGAGTAAAGTCCCTCGAGACAATGTATGGTGAGTTCTGAACCTGAGGGCAGAGAGTCGGCAGTCATTCGGCTCCTAAATTGCCTCAGTCTTCTGGTAAAGAGAAAGACGTTCGAGTTGAACCGGTCACAACAAACCCTGCAAGTAATCCGGAAGAGGAGGTTGTAACAGAACAGTTAATCTTTTTTTATAAGGTCAAATCTCCAAAGTCAGATGAATGACTTGTAGGAGGAGAACTGGATAAAAAAAACAAACCAAAAAAACCCGCTGCAGATGATCCCTCTCCTCTCAGCCCTCCTAGTGTAAATCCAGCTTCAGCTCCGTTAGGGCACTTACAGCTCTCTGCTTTGTGGGGTAGTTGCTTGTATACATAGTTCATCTTAGTAGGCCCGGCACTGCCAGGGACAAGGCCTTGAGCTTATCAAGGTTTCAATAAGTATTTGTGAATAAGTGAATACTGTCATGTAACTTCCATTAGTAATCATCAGAATTCATGAATCACGTGCATGAAAATTAAAGATGAACAAAAAAAGGTTTTCCAGATTTTCAAAGGCCAGTAAGGGTAGATTCCAAAAATTACAGATATCAAGATTCGGCAGTATTCCAGAGGGAATTTATAAACATATGGTTTGTGAACACAGATAAAAAGGTGATACGGAATTACGGAGGACAAGCTTTTGCTTGCGTATTTCTCTGTCTTATGAAACTCCCACCCTTCCATCTTTCACTCCTGTCAAAATCCATCTGTATTCTGAAACTCAACTAAAATTCCATCTTTCCCATGAAGTCATGCTTACTCATCACAAAAGATCATCCCTCCCTCTGCTGAATGCCTAAGACCTTTGTTTATTCTTGTAAAATTTATGGTACCCATTGTTTCAAATAGGATAGTGTTCATGAAAGTGCTTTGTAAACTGTAAAGTGTTATAAAATTTAGGTTCCATGTTTATAGAGCACCTACTCTGAGCTTCGCAGTACCTTGTGCTCCATCACAAATACTTTGTGTAGCTCCTTTAGACTGAAGCTCCCAAGAGTAGGAAGGCTGTCTTATGCATCTTCATATCCCCAGCAGCTGGCATAGTTCCTGGCACAAAGCAGCCATTTAATAGTATCTTTGTTAAGAACTGTGTTAGGAACTTTCACAATTTTTTAAAATTAAAGTATATTTGATTTACAAAATTGTCATTGTTTCAGGTATACAGCAAAGTGATTCAGTTATATATATATTTTCAGATTATTTTCCATTATATGTTATTACAAGATATTGAATATAGTTCCTTTTGCTACACAATAAATCCTTTTTGCTTATCGATTTTATGTATAGTAGTTTGTATCTGTTAATCCCATACTCCTAATTTATCCCTCCCATCCTCCCTTTCACCTTTGGTAACCATAAGTTTTTTTTCTATGTCTGTGAGTCTGTTTCTGTTTTGTATATAGATTCATTGGTATTACTTTTTAAATTCCACATATAAGTGATATCATGTAATACTTGTCTTTCTCTGTCTGACTTACTTCACTGAGTATAATAATCTCTAGGTCCATCCATGTTGCCACAGATGGCAATATTTCATTCTTTTTTATGGCTGAGTAATATTCTATTGTATATATGATAACCACATCTTCTTAAACCAGTTGTCTGTTGATGGGCACTTTGGTTGTTACTGTGTCTTGGCTGTTGTAAATAGTGCTGCTATGAACATTGGGGTACATGTATATTTTTGAATTCGAGTTTTCATCTTTTCTGGATATACACTCAGGAGCGGATTGCTGGGTCATGTGGTAGCTCTATTTTTAGTTTTTTAAGGAACCTCCATACTGTTTTCCATACTGGCTGCACCAATTTACATTCCCACCAACAGTGTAGAAGGGTTCCCTTTTCTCCACACCCTCTCCAGCATTTATTGTTTCTAGATTTTTTGATGATGGCCATTCTGACTGGTGGGAGATGATATCTCATTGTACTTTTGATTTGCATTTCTCTTATGATTAATGATGTTGAGTATTCTTTCATGTGTTTGTTGGCAATCTGTATATCTTCTTTGGAGAAATGTCTATTTAGGTCTTCTGCCCATTTTTGGATTGGGTTGTTTGTTTTCTTAATATTGAGCTGCATGAGCTGCTTGTAAATTTTGGAGATTAATCCTTTGTCAGTTGCTTCATTTGCAAATATTTTCTCCCATTCTTAGGGTTGTCTTTTGGTCTTGTTTATGGTTTCCTTTGCTGTGCAAAAGCTTTTGAGTTTCATTAGGTCCCATTTGTTTATTTTTGTTTTTATTTCCATTTCTCTAGGAGGTGGGTCAAAAAGGATCTTGCTGTGATTTATGTCATAGAGTGTTCTGCCTATGTTTTCCTCTAAGAGTTTGATAGTTTCTGGCCTTACATTTAGGTCTTTAATCCATTTTGAGTTTATTTTTGTGTATGGTGTGACCAAGTGTTCTAATTTCACTGATTTACATGTAGCTGTCCCGCTTTCCCAACACTTATTGAAAAGATTGTCTTTTCTGCATTGTATATTCTTGCTTCCTTTGTCATAGATTAATTGACCAAAGGTGTGTGGGTTTATTTCCAGGTGTCTATTCTCTTCCATTGATCTATATGTCTGTTTTGAGCCAATACCATGATGTTTTGATTACTGTAGCTTTGTAGTATAGTGTGAGGTCTGGAAGGGTTATGCCTCCAGTTTTGTTCTTTTTTCCTCAGGATTGCTTTGACAATTCTGGGACTTTTGTGATTCCATATAAATTTTAGAGTTATTTGTTCTAGAAACTTTCACAATTTTTATCTCATTTCATTAGCACAGCAACTCTGTAGAGTAGACATGCCTTTAATCAGTAAATATTTATTGACATTAGCAGTGTTTAAATCACTATGCTAGTGCTGGAGACACAGCAGTGAACAAAACAATCCCTGCCATCTTATTTTAAAGATGAACCTACTGAGGTGCACAGTGGTTGTGACTTTCTTAGAATTATACTGCTATTAAATTGTGAATCCAAAATTTAAGTCTAGGTCTTCCCGGTCCCAAGTCCAGAACATAAGCACAAGAAATTACCATTTTATTATTTTTATTATATTTAATTATATATATATATATATATATATATATATATATATATATACACATATATTCACTCTAAGAAATTACTCATTCCACTCCCAGGTGATTTATTAATATGGCTGATGATATTGGTGGGTTTTCTAACTTAAATTAAATCACTGATATTTAAATAAATTGCTATCTTTGTTTTAATTGACCTTCCTTCCTGCAATCTTATCTTGCTCTAAAGTATGCTTCATATTGCCAGTAGGCCAATCCTATTAAAATATTGATATGATCAAGTTACTTTTGTCAGCCTTAAAATAAAATAGCCAGTTATTCAACTAGCAAAATAAGTTTATTCAGGAATAGAAGAGGAATTGCAACTCAGGACGTGCAAGCTATGGCATACTACAGGCAAGGTCAGAGAATAGAGAATAGGGGCTTGCTTTTATAGAGGAGAGGAGGAAGTTGGGAGGGGCTGTTTTGAACAAAAGTTCATTGGAGGCCAATGAGAATTCAGGGTGGTGGCAGCTTTTCGTTGGCTGAAGTGTAGTGGTTTCCCATTGGCTGGGCAAGGAGAAAAATCATCTTTTCTCCTGCTGAGGTGTGTAAAGTAAGCTACTTCCTGTTAGGGAGTGAAAGGTATGCTCCTTCCTGATGGAGTCTGCAAAGGGCAATGAATGGTGGTGTGTGAGAGCTCCCCCTTCAGGGCTTCCCAACTCCATTTCAAATAAGGTTTCCTTATTTTCACTTTCTGGATGAAATCCTTGAATGACATTCTATCATCATTATGTGATATTCCATCGCCATTGAAATGACCATTTATTAGTAAAATAAAAGAAACTGCTCAGCTGGACCCACAATGTCCCTCAAGCTCTTTCCACCACCCATTCGTCCTGCCTCATGCCTTTCTCCCCTGCATTATGTTATGTACTCCTCTGCCTGCACCTGGCTAAAGTGTAGCCAGCCTCCAGGACTCAGTTCAGCTCTTGCAAGAACCATTCTCTGACATAACACAACTTTTGTGAACCTTACAACACTATAAATCCCTCTGTCATTGCTTATAATTAAATCATTAAATCCCTCTGTCATTGGTTACAATTAAATCATTATATGCAAATAAGAACTTGAACCAAGTGGCTTGCTCAGTTTTAGGTCCCATTTCTTTGTTAAATTTACTTTTTAGGTACTTCTAAACTTTTAAACATGCCCCTCAAATGTTAATAGTTGGTTGTCTCTTTTTGTGATCTTAGCCACTCCTGATGAACAGTTCACTTGGGCATGCAAAATGCTGGTGTTCTAATTCTACCAATCCTTCTTCATTGATTACCTAGGCCACTTCTGCAAAGACAGACTTGCCCTCATCTTCTATTCAGATATCCTGAAATAGAGCCTGTATAGGAAAAGCGGAATAAAAATAGAGCTTGTATAGGAAAAGCGGAATAAATGCTCGATTGCCTCCCTTTATTTATCTGTCATACTTACAGGTTTATTCGTGTTTTCTATTTATTCAAAAGCTGGTTTAGAAAGTTATAAATCTCTAGCAAATTGTGTATTTTACCTAATTTGCAATACTTATTAGCATAAAATTTTCCTATTATTTACTTATCTTTAAAAAAAACCTCTGATATATCTATAGGTATACTGTTTTTTATATTTCACATATTATTTTCTGGGTCATCTCCCTATATTCTTTGAATAATTCTGCCAAAAGTTGATTTTATTAGGCTTTTCAAATAACAATTTTGGCATTGATCTCACCTGTATCTTTGTTTTCTAATTTTATTTATTCATTTATATTTATAATTTCCTTCATTCTAAGTTCCTTAGATTTACTTGTTTGTTCTTTTCCTAACTTCCTGATCTAGATACAATCTCACTAATTTTCAATTTTGTTTTTTAAAGAAGTATTTAAAGTCCTCTATTTAAAATTTCCTAAGTTCTATGTTTGGCTGCATACAGAGTTTGAAACAAAATACTTTCTTTATTGTTTAGTTTAAATATTTTCAAATTTCTACTCTGTTTATCCTTTGATGGTGAGCCATCTGGAAGTGTGTTTTGAAATGTCTAAATGTACAAAGGTTAGAAATCAATGACATTGCACAAGCAAAGATCAGTGAGCCTGAAAACACAGCAATATAAACTCCCAAAATGACATCCAAAGATAAAAAAGACTGGGGGAGAAAAAAAAGAACATGGCAGCATTGGCTTGTGTTACAATATCAAGGGGTCTGACATACTTCTATTTGAAGTCCCAGAAGAAATAGATGAGGCTGAAATAAAGACATTTTTAAGTCAACAACAATTGATAGAGCTATTGCCCTAAGACTCTTACTAAAAGAACTCATAAAGAGGATGTTTGTAGCAGGCAACTTCTGACCTGGCTCCCACTGATCCCCACCTGTTGGGATTCATGCCTAGGTAAAATCCGCTCCTCTTGAGCGTGGGCTGGACTGAGTGATTTGCTTCTAACAAATAAATACAGCAAAAGTGATGGGATGTCACTTCCGGTATTAGGTTATAAAAGACTGTGACTTCTGTCTTGCTGGCTTTCTTCCTCTATTGCCCTTATGCTTATATGACATGATGAAGAAGCTGCCACGTTGGAGAGGCTCACAGGGCAAAGAACAGAGGGTGGCCTCTGGCAAACAGCCAGCAAGGAACCAAGACCTTAGTCCAATTGCCCACCCTCGAAGAACTGAATCCTGTCAACAAACAATTGAGTGAGGTGGAAACAGATACCTCCTCAGTTGAGCCTTCAGATGACCATATCCCCCATTGACACGTTGATTGCAGCCTGGGAGAGACCCAGAAGCAGAGGTCACAGCAAAGCCGCACCAGATTCTGACATCCAGAAACTGTGAGATAATAGGTGTTTCAATCCATTACATATTAGAGCAATTTGTTATGCAGCAATAGACAACACAATGTTCTTCAAGAATAGAAAAATTGAACCCAAAAGGAAGGACTAAGGGGCAAGGAGAATTGATAAGCAAAAAAATTAGCAAACGTATGGGTAAATCTAAATAACACTTGATTGTAACAGTAACTATGATCTCATCAAAGGATAAAAATAAAAGCAAGATAGAACTATTTCTATTACTGGATGAATATATCATATAAAGCAGGAAAGGAGTAATGAGCCAAAGTGTTATTGGCAGAATCCTTTTTCCCTTTGTTCCTTTTAGGAACAGAGTACCCTGAATCTTAGCTGAGCACATGAGTTACCAGCCAGAGGCCACATTTCTCAACTTCATTGTCAGCTAGTTGTGTCCCTATTACAGTTTTTGCTAGTTGTCTGCAAGTGGAAGTGATGTGTGAAAACAGATAAACTTTTTATAAGGAAGCCTTCTCTATTTTCCTTTTCCACAGGCTAGAAAATGGCAACAACCAGAGTGATCACATGAGATGCAAAAAAAATTGAAATTAAGCATTAAAGATAGCAGAGTGACAGAACCAATCTACCAGCCTGAATACCTGAAGGACCTCAGGTAGTAGAGTTGCCTACCTATGTTGATGTGGCAGCGCCTCCCCCACCCCTACCCCCATCCTGGCCCACTTCTGAAATGTTCCATGAGAGAGAAGTCAACATTTATGCTCTTTAAGGTACTTATTTTAAAGTCTTTTTGTTATTCTTGCAGTTTGGCCTCTATCCTGACAAGTACATCATTTAAGCTCCAAAAGAATGAATAAAAGGAGGGGGAAAACATTTAAAAGGCACGTGTTTTAAAAGAGTAAAATGAAATCTTGAAAATAAATTCCAATATATCAAAAGGATTAAATACACCAATATAAAAGGCAGACTTTCATTTAGGAAGCAAAAATTCTGACTCTACCACATTTAGAAGAGACTCATCAAAATCATGAAAACAAAAAGGTTGAAGACAAAAGAATAGAAAAACAAATACTAGGTAAAAATAATTCAAAGAAAGTTAATTTGCTGTATTGCTGTTTGATTAAATGGACTTTGAGGGGAAAATTGCATTATAAAATATAAATGGGACCACTATCTAATGCTAAACATTTAAATTAACCTGAAATATCTTGTGACTCCAAACATAACATAGCCTATGTATATGTGATGTGTATATATGTATATATACGTATTATTTATAAAACAGAATTTCATGGAAATGGAAAAATATGCAATCATATTGGAGACTCTTTTAACATACCTCTTTCAGTAATAGATCAAACTATCAATAAGAATATAATAAATTTCAGGGGCTTCCCTGGTGGCGCAGTGGTTGAGAGTCCACCTGCCAATGCAGGGGACACAGGTTCGTGCCCCGGTCCGGGAAGATCCCACATGCCGTGGAGCGGCTGCGCCCGTGAGCCATGGCCGCTGGACCTGCACGTCCGGACCCTGTGCTCGGCAACGGGGGAGGCCCCAACAGTGAGAGGCCCGCGTACCGCAAAAAAAAAAAAAAAAAAGAATATAATAAATTTCAGACATGTAGTAACCTGTACTTAAGTAATCCAATTTTCTGATAAGTTCAGAGAGAGTACTTATAAACTTGACAATGTACTAGGTAATAAAGTGTCAGTAAGTTTCAAAAAAATGATATAGAGAACACAATATAGTTGAAATGTTAGAATGTGTCTTTTACATATTTTTGTTCTACAGTGTAAGTACATCAGAAGATAGACAGAAACTTTCCAAATGGATTTATATGTAAGTTACCCCGGAGATATTTATAAAATTCTGATATTTCAATGTTGGCATATTTTTTTTCAAGACCATATTGCACTGTGAGTCAGTAACAAACATCAGTAGTCTTCATTCACACTATTGCTATTGTAAAAGGTGAACTGCACAATGTTAATTTATTTTCATTAAGTTTTGTCACACAAAATGATCTGAAAGTCCTTCAATTCTACAATTTTAGAAATGTAGGGTATGCCATATTTTAAATTTCTGAAATGTGGGCCAAACTATTTCTTGCCAAAAGAGTTTCCAAAAGATGTAATTTCACCAAGCATGATAAAACCACCCAGTGCGTTTATAAATGTATGTCTGAATGTCTCAACAGAGATGGATTCAACATTGCCCTGAAATACCAGTGATTCGACTTTATTGCCAACACCTCAAAAGTCTTCAGCCTCAGGCCTGGGCTAAGCCATCTCAAATGTTGTAGAACAGCAAACTGGCATATTGTGTACCTAATTCATCTACAGTTCAAGCCAGCGGAATATATAGTTTTGGTGCTGTTTACTTATTCATGGCATGTTTCATTTAAACTTTTTTTAGTACAAAACATGTAATAAATGTACCTAAGTTCTATGTCCTTGCAAAAGATTGCTACCTTGGTGTTGCCAACTAAGGAATGTCACTCGCCACCCATTTCTACAAGAATTGAGTCATTAGCCACTGCACGCACTGACTTGCCGCACGCCCTGGAAAGAACTCAGGGTGAAGATCAGCGATGAGGCCCTCTGTGCTCTGGGAAAAGAGGCAGAACAGGCCCTCAGATAGTTAGATACTTTTAGGAGAAAATTTCATGAACCCAGATTCTTGCATCTTCCCATACTTAGAAAAGCACTAAAATCATTAACTGAGAGACCTGTTCCTCATACTAACAGTAACCTTCTACCAAGATGTGTGCTTGATTGCACATACCTCTTCTCCAAAATCACAAATCTACTGACCTCCCCACCCCCAGGCTCTCTGGAGCAGCTCCTCAGAGCTATTTGAGAGGTGTCTCCTGGGCTATAGTCCTCAGTAAGTCCCCAAGTAAAACTGAAACTCACAGCTCTCATGTTGTGCAGTTTTTTCAGTAGACAGTTTATTAGTTCTCTTTTGCTACTGTAACAAATTGACTATCTCACAGTTCTATAGGATGGATCCAAACTGGGACTCACTGGGCTAAAATCAAGGTGTGGACAGGGCCTTGTTCCTTTCTGGATGCTCAAGGAGAGAGTCTGCTTCCTTGCCTTTCCCAGTTTTAGGGGCCTCCTGTGTTCCATTAGCTCACTTCTATTTTTTAGAGCCAACAACAGCTGGTCTGCTGGGTGAGATCTCACATCACTTCTCTCTGACCCTTTTTCCATCATCGTATCTCTCCCTCTGACCACAGCAGGTTCTCTCTTTTAAGGACTCATGATTAGTTTGGGCCCATCTGGATGATACAGGATAATCATTTTCAAGGGTCCTATCCAAAATAACATCTGCAAAAACTCTTTTGACATATAAGTGAACATTTTCATGGGTTCCAAGTATTAGGGCATGAACATCTGTGTGGGCCATTATTTTGCCTCTCACACTTGAGTTTAAAAATCAAACAAGTTTAGCATTAACGCTAACCATTGCAGGACTCTTTCCATCATCACTCTCACTTTCTGTGTCGATTTTGACCACTGTGCATTAAGTTTTCAAGACTTTCCTAAATATATAAAAGCAATGCATATTATGCCTTCCATGGATACCATGTCCAAAGATTCTACGGTCACATGAAATTTCTTACTAACAAAAAGTAAATATGATAACAGCTAATATTTACTGAATGCTTGACTCTGTGCCAAGCACTCACTTTATATGTTAGACTTTTTAAATCTTCACCAAAAACCCTATGAGGTGGCTATCAGCATTATTACCATTTTATTTTGATGAATAAGATGAGGCATAATTTGTAGTTAAATTAAATGAGGTGTGAAGTGTTACCAAAAGAAATGATACTAGATGACCTTCAGTACAGTAGTTTCTATAACATACAAACATAGCAGAAACACTACATATTTTACATTACATTCTACCCCCCAAAATGGATTTATTCCTTTCCTCCCTTGGAGTCAAGGGGAAAAGTAGAACAGAATCTGCACATTTCTGTTTCTTTGATTCTGAAAGAAATGCTTCTGCTGGGATTGTGTGTGTGTGTGTGTGTGTGCGTGTGTGTGTGTGTGAGAGAGAGAGAGAGAGAGAGAGGAAGGGGGAAGGAGAGGGAGAGATTGACTCACTAACAAAAGGGATTTCCTCCAGTTCTATTTTTCATCATTTGTGCCATTTTTGCTCTATGATATCTGTTCAAGACATTATATGTGTATTATTTTGCCTTTGGTGTTTATTAATATGCAGTTATTAATTTGGAGTTACTAATATGCAGGCCACACTAGAACCCAACAATAAATAAAATTCAGTTAACAGGGCTGCGGGAGAGCTCAAGGCCAGTCTGCAGGAATGCAGCATTTGATCTTTCTGGATTAAGATTGAGTAACTACAGAGCAGTTGCCAAATTTCTGTGAACTTCCTTGACATAAATCTTTGAGTTACTGAAAAATATTTTTGTTTTGTTCCAAAGTCAGTTTTACGTATTAGTCTGCTGCAAAGCTTTAGACTTAGGGTCTGCTTTGAAGAATCCCTTTCTACCAAAATTTACCTTGAATTTTGGCCAGCATTTCAACTTCCCAACTCTTTTTTTTTTTTTTTGTGATAAGAACTCTTAGGGTTTACTCTCTTAACTTTCATATATAACATACAGAACTGTTAATTATATTTATCATGTTGTACATTACATCTCTAGTACTTATCTTTTTTTTTATTCAAACAGAAAGTCACAAAAATTATAATCAGCCTCATCAGTTCACTCAGTCCCATGTAATTAATTTTTTTAAATCTTGATCTTTGTTAGTACTTTTATGAATTCGTCAGTTTTCCATTAGTGTTCTGAAAATGCTTATTCTTTCAGTTCAGCAGTAGAGTCAGTTACCAGAAACCTGTACTTGTCAGAGTCTTTTCCATGAATTCCCTGAAGATGAAACCCCTTTATAGGAACATTTTTGCAAAAGCATCAGAGTACACCCAGAACTGTCTGTAAATGACAAAAGACTTAAAAATGACCACGGTTAAAGATTTGATGAAAGTTCATAGCAATTGACAAGGAAATTTAGTTATTTCTGAGGTATACATTTTAAAGTAATAACTAGAATTATGACTTATAACATTATACCAGAACATATAAGATTTTTAGAAATTTCATGTAATGTCTGAAACATTTATATTAACATATTTCCATACAAATAACCCAAAGGAAGTTTAGTATTAGTTGTTTGTTTGTTTGTTTTTTTATACTGCAGGTTCTTATTAGTCATCAATTTTATACATATCAGCGTATACACGTCAATCCCAATTGCCCAATCACACCACCATCCCCACCCCACCACGGTTCCAACTCTTTTTTAAAAGCTACATCTTCATGCAAATTAAACTCACTCTGCATACCATTTTCCCTGTCAGATTTCTTAAAAATCCAATGTTTGACAGCACGATGTTGGCAAATCTGTGGGGAAGTAGACACTCTGATATATTCCTAGCTGGTGTGTAAAATGGTCTGACTTCTATGCAGGGCAATATGATAATATTTATAAAAGTTACAAACTCATTTACTCTAAAACCCAGGAATTCCACTTCTGGGAATTTGTCCTACAGATACAGCTGTGTATAATATGAAATGATATGTGTACAGTTTTATTCATTTGCAGCATAGTCTGTAATAGCAAATATTAGAAATGCCCTTCAAGTGTCCTTCATTAGGAGATTAGCTAAATAAATGATGGTATTGTCCCACAATTGAATAATACACAACTAAAAAAATTAATAAAGTAAAGGAAGCTCTTTGTGTGTACTGATGTAAGGTAACTTCCAAGGTACATTGTTAAGAGAAAAAGGCAAAGTGTGGAACACTCAATATAATGTATCATTTTTTGTGTAAAAGGGGGAGAAAATAGGAATATTTATACTCATATTGCTTGAACTTGCATAGATAGATAATCACTGGAAGGATGAATCAGAAAGTAAGAAATGGAGGCAGGGGAAAAAGGATAGACAGGGTCAGGGTGGGGAGCAAAACTCCTCAGTGTATGACTTGTGATAGGGTTTTGACTTTTGGACAGTGAAAATGCATTACCTTCTCAAAACAAAACAAAATAAACAAAACTTTCCAAAGGAAAAAAAGATTTGTCATTCCATTGTTCACAAATATTTCTAAGCATGTTATACGTTTTGAAAATCTTGTATATGAACTCAAGGCATTCAGGAGGTGTGAACAAGGGAGGAAAACACAACAAAGTCTCCGAGAAGAAAACTTAGAACCATCAGATGAGAGAAAGCTAGGTCCAGAAAGTCATAAAATGACAAAGTGACATAATTTTCTAGCTAGAAAGAGTTAAATGTTACCTAATCATTTTTACAGGTTAATCAAACTGAGGCTGGAAGTGTTAAGCGGTGTTGCCACAACCACTGCTCTGATTTACGGACAATCCCAGGGCCCCTGATTAACAATCTCAGTGCTCATTTCTTTAAATCTTGATGCTCTCTATTGATTAATGATACCCCCTCTAATGAGGTGGAAATAACACGTGCCAAGTAACTTAAGCGTTTTAACATACATTAACTAGTTCGATTATCACATTATATTATTATGGTAAGGTAGTATAGTGTAATAGTTAAGATTGTGGGCTCTGGAATCAAACTTTGAATCTCTGCCTCATCGCTTACTCGCTGTGAGATCTTGGACAAATTATTTAACTTCTCAAGCCTCAGCTTCCTCATTTGCAGATTGAGAATATAACAGTACCCACCTGAAAGGGTTGATGTGAAGAGTAAATGGAGTAATGCACATGAAGCGCTAGCTTGGCACCTAACATGTGCTCCCTGAATGTTATTTCTGTTATTGCTTTTATTTTACAGATGAGAAACTGGGATTTGGGGGAATGGTTGAGTATCTTGCCCAAGGACGCATAGTTAAGAAGTGGTGGGTCAAGAACTCAATCTAGCTTTTCTCACTTAAAATTCTCATACTCTTTCCATCCCTATATAATCCTTAGATTCAATGCACTTCGTTTTCCTCTCATTACAGCAGTTTTTCTACTTTGGCTTGCTCAGTCAATATGAGCCTTTGTAGAAAAAAGAAAAGATAACCTGATGTATTTGGATGGGAGCAAAGGAAAAAATCTCTTGTATGCAATCAGATTTTATTTTGTTGTCATCATAGGATCTAACAGATTATAAATAAATGTTAATTATTTTGTGTATGCTAACATTATATTCATTGACATCTAATTGTTGGTTAGAAAAGGTTTTTCTCACATAAAGAAGCTGATTTAATCCAGACAAGATTAAATGTATAATATATATAAATACAAGTATGTAAAAATTATTTATGTATAAATGATACAATGAATTATATACACATAAATGATATATATTATTTTTATAAAAGTATACATATTATATATAAATGTTTACATGTTTACAATTTCTGCACATGTGCAGAATTCAATAAAATGTCTTTGTATTATAAAAATGTGAAGAAGTTAACATCCAAGTGTATAACAATGATTCTATATTTGTATGTATTGCAAAATGACCACCACAATAAGTCTAGTTAACATCCATCACCACACATAGTTACAATTTTTTTTGCTTCTGTATATACTATACTCATATATACATTATACGTATATATTTTTATATAATTTATAAACAACTCCAATATCCCATCAGCAAGTAAATAGATAACCGAATCGTGTTATGTCCATCAATAGAATACAAGTCAGCAATAAAAAAAGGAATGATTTGCTGATAAACACAACAACGGAGAAAGAAGAGAAAGAAGCCAAACACAAAAGATTGCATATTGTATGATTCCAGGATATTAAGTCTAGAATGGACGCAAAGTCAATGGTGATAAAAATCTGATCAGTGGTTGCCTGGGTTTGAGGATGAGGAAGTGCTGACAGCAGGAAGTGTGAAGGAACTTTCTGAGGTGATGCAAATATCCGATATGTTCATTGTAGTGGAGATAACTAGTTTGTGTATATTTGTCAAAACTCATAGAAGAGTATACTTAAAATGTAAGCATTTTATTTTATATTATATTGTATATAAAATATGCCTCCATGAAGTTGGCTTAAAAACACATCTCCCTCCATCTACTGTTCTATTTCTCTGTTCCCTTTTACAGAAAAATTCCTTAAAAGAGTTATGTGTATTCTGTGTTCCTTTTCTCTTCTCCCGTTCTCTATTCAAACCATTAAAGTCAGACTTCCACTTCATCACTTCACTGAGATTGCCTGAATCAAGGTAATCAATGACTTCCTCGTGGTAAATATCATGGTCAATTTTCAGCCCTCTCTGATCGACCAGCAGCATTTGTCATGTTAATTACTTTTCCCCTCTACAAATGCTTCCTCCCCTCGTCTTTAAGGACTCATTTTTAAATTTTTAATTTTTTTTTTTTTTTTGCCGTGCCACACGGGAGCATACAAGATCTTAGTTCCCTGACCAGGGATTGAACCCGCACCCCCTGCAGTGGAAGCATGGGGTCTTAACCACTGGACCACCAGGGAAGTCCCAAGGACACATTTTTTTAAACTGAAGTATAGTAGTTGATTTACAATGTTGTGTTAGTTTCTGGTGTACAGCAAAGTGATTCAGTTATATATATATGTTTATATTCTTTTTCAGATTCTTTGCCATTATAGGTTATTACAAGGTATTGAATATAGTTCCCTGTGCTATACAGTAGGACCTTGTTGTTATTTATTTTATATATAGTAGTGTGTATCTGTTATCCCAAACTCCTATTTTGTTCCTTCCCCCACCCCCTTTCCCCTTTGGTAACCATACATTTGTTTTCTATGTCTGTGAGTCTGTTTCTGTTTTGTAAATAAGTTCATTTGTATCATTTATTTTTTAGATTCCACATAATATCATATATTTGGCTTACTTCACTTAGTATGATAATCTCTAGGTCCATTCATGTGGAAATAATGCAAATGCATTATTTCATTCTTTTTATGGCTGACTAGTATTCCATTATATATATAAGTGAGTAGTATTCCATTGTATATATATATCACATCTTCTTTATCCATTCTTATGTTGATGGACACTTACGTTGCTTCCATGTCTTGACTGTTGTAAATAGTGCTGCTATGCACAGTGGGGTGTGTCTCGAATTAGAGTTTTCTCCAGATGCATGACCAAGAGTGGGATTGCTGGATCATATGGCAACTCTATTTTTAGCTTTTTAAGGAACCTCCATATTGTTCTCCATAGTGGCTGCACCAATTTACATTCCCACCAACAGTGTAGGAGGATTCTTTTTTCTCCACACCCTCTCCAGCATTTATTATTTGTAGACTTTTTTTTTTTTTTTTTTTTTTTTTGCGGTATGCGGGCCTCTCACTGTTGTGGCCTCTCCCGTTGCGGAGCACAGGCTCCGGACGCGTAGGCTCAGTGGCCATGGCTCACGGGTCCAGCCGCTCCACGGCATGTGGGATCTTCCCGGACCCGGGCACGAACCCGTGTTCCCTGCATTGGCAGGCGGACTCTCAACCACTGCACCACCAGGGAAACCCTATTTGTAGACTTTTTGATGATGGCCATTCTGACCAGTGTGAGGTGCTGCCTCATTGAAGTTTTGATTGGCATTTCTCTGATAATTAGTGATGTTGAGCAACTTTTCATGTACCTATTGGCCATCTGTATTTCTCCTTTGGAGAAATGTCTATTTAGGTCTTCTGCCCATTTTTTTGGTTGGGTTGTTTGATTTTTTGATATTGAGCTGTATGAGCTGTTTGTATTTTTGGAAATTAAGCCCTTGTTGGAGTGCCCCTGAGATCAGTCCTCAAACCTTCTATTTGTCCTTTTTCTGCTGGGTGATCTCATGCAGGCTCCTGACATTAAAAGTATATCTATAAGGAATTCCCTGGTGGTCCAGTGGTTAGGACTTGGTGCTCTCACTGCCAGGGCCCCAGTTCAACCCCTGGTCAGGGAACTAAGATACTGCAAGCTGTGTGAGCTAAATAAATAAATAAATAAACACACACACACACACACACACACACACACACACACACACACATACAGAAGCATAAATGTATACCTCCAGCTCAGGCCTCTAGTCAGGATTCCAAATCTGGTTTTCTAACAACTTACTTGACATCTCTACTTGAATGTCTAAAAGGCCTCTCAAATTAACATATGCTAAATCACATTACTGACTTCTGAATCATCTCCATGAGAAAAATTTCCTCTTCCTAGTCTTCTCTGTCTCAACTAATGGAAACTCTGTCCTCTGCTTTTCTCAGGCTAAAAACCTTGTAGCCATCCTTGAGGCCTTACTCCTCATCCAATCAATCCACCAGCAAATCCTGTCAGCTCTATCCTTAGGATGTTTTAAAATTAGCCCACTTCTTATGCTTCAGCTGCTACCACCCTGGTAGCAAGCCACCATCCTTTCTTGCCTGTATTATTGTAATATCCCCCTATTGTATCTCTCCTTATACATTTGCTATCCCTGTAGTTTCTTCTCAACACAGGTTTTATTAAAAATTTAAGTCGGATCATGTCATTCCTCTGCTCAAAATACTCAAATGGATTCCCATTTCATTCAGTGCAGGAGTAAGAGCCTTACAGTGGCTTATAAGACCCCACCTGGTCTGCTCCCTCCTGATTTATTTCCTACCCCTCACCTGTTCTGTTCCAGCCACTCAGGTCTTCTACCTCAGGGCCTTTCACTTGCTGTTCCTTCTGCCCAAAATGTTTTCCCGCAGATAACTACATACCTCACTCACTCACTTTCTTTAGGTACCTTTTCAAATATTACATTTTTAGTGAGGTCCTTGAAAATCACAGAATAGCAACTGCCCACCACCCCATACTCCTTATCTCCTCTCCCTTGCTTTACTGTTTTCTACAGCACTTATTTGCTATCTCACATTCTTTATGTTTACTTGCTTATTTACTGTCGGTCTCCATATCCACCCTTCCCCATCTCGTAGAAGATACTCTTCAGGAGGGTAGCAACTTAATTTTTTAAATTTAATTTAATTTTTTAATTGAAGTATAGTTAATTTACAATATCATGTTAGTTTCAGGTGTACTGCACAGTGATAGATAGATATATATATATATTCCTTTTCAGATTCATTTCTCTTATAGGTTATTATGAAATACTGAGGATAGTTCCTTGTGCTATACAGCAGGTCCGTTTTGGTTATCTGTTATATACGTGGTATGTGTATATGTTAATCCCAGCCTCCTAATTTATCCCTCCCCCCACCCCTCTTTCCCCTTTGGTAACCATAAATTTGTTTTCTATGTCTGTGAGTCTCTTTCTGTTTTGGAAATAAGTTCATTTTGTATCACTTTTTAGATTCCACATATAAGTGGTATCATATGATATTTGTCTTTGTCTGGCTTACTTCACTTAGTGTGATCATCTCTAGGTCCATCCATGTTGCTGCAAATGGCATTATTTCATTCTATTTCATGGCTGAGTAATATTCATATATATACCACATCTTCTTTATCCATTCATCTGCTGATGGACATTTAGTTTGCTTCCATGTCCTGGCTATTGTAAATAGTGCTATGAACATTGAGGTACATGTATCTTTTTGAATTATGGTTTTCTCTGGATATATGCCCAGGAGTGGGATTGCAGGATCATATGGTAGCTCTATTTTTAGTTTTTAAAGGAACCTCCATACTCTTCTCCATAGTTGGTGGGTGTACCAATTTACATTCCCACTAATAGTGTAGAAGTGTTCCTTTTGCTCCCCACCAAGAGGGTAGCAATTTTAATATACTCCCAACGAGTATATTAATACTCTTATTTAAATAAATCAATGTTTTTTCATAGTAGGCAGTCAATAAATATTAGCTGAAAGAATTAATGAACTAAAGATATTTATCCTTGGACTTGAGAGTAGAAGTAAAGTGAAACCACCAGAAATGCAATTCCAAGGTTAGAAATATGTAGATAACATGGTGGACCAGATTTCCCTGAGATAAGGAAGGCAAAGGAACTAGAAAGCTATATAAGCAATGCGTTCACTTAGAACTCAAGACCCAGGTCAGTTCCTGTGATTCTAATAGAGGTAGCAATTACCACAGAAGATCTTCCAGAAAGGGAACCTTTGCATATTGAAAATAGTAACCAAGGATCACTGAAAATGAATGGAAGTTTCCAGCTTCCATAAGCTCCCACTAACCAAAGTAAGTATTTACTCTTATGGAACGCTGGAACTTTCCTCCAAAGAAGAAAATGTGTCCAGGAGGTACGATCAAAAACCATTTAAGGGCTTCCCTGGTGGCGCAGTGGTTGGGAGTCCGCCTGCCGATGCAGGGGATGCGGGTTCGTGCCCCGGTCCGGGAGGATCCCACGTGCCGCGGAGCGGCTGGGCCCGTGAGCCATGGCCGCTGGGCCTGAGCGTCCGGAGCCTGTGCTCCGCAGCGGGAGAGGCCACAGCGGTGAGAGGCCCGCGTACCGCAAAAGAAAAAAACAACAAACCATTTAAACTCCTTCTGTCCAGGAATAGAGCTTCACAGAGTCACATTTAAGTATAATGTTAAGGGAAGATGTAGTAGAGTTCTGCTTAATTTGAAGACTGCAGACAAAGCCATAATGGGGAAATTTAGGCAGCATTGGTCATTTTCGTCCAATAGATGGAGCCAGAGTAGAAAAGACACAATTTTTGGCAGATTTTGAAATCTCACAGAGAGATTAGAATGGGGAATCTACTGTGGATTCCAGCCCCTAAGAGCCCATTAGGCATCCAGCCAGGGCTCTCTCCAGTCAGTTGGTGTGGGGGGAGGGGAAGGAGCCTGAAATGAACTCAATGAACTCATAGAGTATATAGCAGGGAAAAGCAATGTGCAATGGAAAGAAAACAAATCTGATTTTAATTTGAACACCAAGGGTTTGTTTTTGCAAGTGTGCAAAACTTTGCACTTTAGGAACCGAGATGGGATGGAGGTGGATTTGTGACACTCTTTGGATTAGAAATAAAAAATTAGTACTTATATTAAAATTATAGGGCTAGTCCGTGTATTAAAATTAAAGCCATAGGGATGTGGTTTTATGGTAAACACATGTGTACTAGAAGGAAAGAAAGAAAAAAAGTGTAAAAGAAGTCTTGTGATTCCAATTACTGACTGATTAATAACCAGATACATAAAGTTTATTCAAAATTTGAACATTGTGATGCTAATAAAATCTATTGAATTACAAATATTGGATTATAGTTTGTGGATGCACTTAGTACTCTATGACTTTTAAGATGGTCTCCCATAGATCTTCCTGACAGCAAACCTCAGAGGCAGAAATTGATAATTAGTCCAAGATTAACGACGCAATTAGTAAAAAATGACCCTGTCTTATGTACCTGCACTCCTTTGCTGTAAGCTCCTGTCAACCACCAAGAGTCAGCTTCCCCCTTGACTTTTTGAACAGATTTTGTGGGTGTGACTGAATAAGAATACATTTCTGAAGAGAGGGGAGCTGTGCTTTGGGGAGTGAGATGACATGGTGTTGGTGAAGAAAGAGTGGCAGGAAGGGGAGCTGGGGCTAAAAGAGCTTGGAATCATAGGCCTGTCCCTCTCTTATCCAGCTGGTGGGGGGAGGGCAGGGATCATAATGCTCCATCCTCTCTCTTCATCAACCTGTGAGGAGAGTAGGGGAGAGAAGAACCAGGGAAATCTCATAAGATTCCTGGGCTGCATAAGGGCCTCCAGGAATGTAAAGTGAGACCAGTCAATGAGGTTGCATGCTGTTCTTCTGCTACACTCAATGGGGGCAGACAAGGGCATAGGGTTGATACCTGGATTTAACAAGGTTGGGGTGGGCCAAGGGAATAAAGTACCATGAGATGGAAAAGGGAGATTAGGGTATATTCAAGGAGGTGATTATAATGATTGGCTACTGAATTTCAGTTGGATAAGAAGATAAATGAGAAAGGAAAGTCACGGGCACAGTCTGAGCCTATTCTCAGTGTCCAGGGTTATAGAAGGACAAATGCCATAAGAAAGCAAGGAGGAACCTTGCCCTGATGGCATCTGACAGCGAGTAGAACCCAATCTCTAACCAGTGATTCAATTTCCCTGCCTTAAACGACTCTTGGGTCCACTGGTTCATTCTCATCCCTCAGGCTATGGTGAAGCCTTCTGTGACTTCCTCAGCTAACACAGGTCCTCTCTGCTGTTCCAGTCACACACCAGTAATATTTCATTTATTTGTTTGCGTGTTTACTATCTGCCTCTTCTGTTAGAATATAAGCTCCATGAGGTCAGAGACCTCATCTGTTCCATTTCCCACAGCATCCTTAGCACCCAGCAGACAGTCCAGCACACAGGAAACCTTCTATAAATATTTGTTGAATGAATTAACTGATATTCTGGGCTGGTTCAAGTGCCAAGCACTATACTAAGGCTTTTACATACATTTTCTCCTTTATCTCTCATGAGATAAACATTCACTATGAAAAAGCTAAAGCTTTAATAGGTTCACAATTTGACCAAGGGCACATAGCAAAGCTGAGAATTATAACTAAGTCTTTCTGATTCTAAAACCTCTGCTCTCACCTTAGTAACTTTCATAAATAAATAAATAGTTTGTAAACTAAGCAATAGTGCATTATGCCAAGGTTTTCACAAAAAGCCAAGGAAAAAAATAGGAGATGCAAGAAAAGTGGCTGTGGCCCTAACTTTTATTACTGCTCTGACATTTGTTCATGTGCTAGGCACCCCATACATTCCATACATTTCAAAATCAAATGTGCTTTCTGATATTGGGTTCAAATTTCAAAGGAGAAGATCCCAGATCTTCTTTAAGGGCCACTATCCCTTCTCACCATACCTCCCTCTTCTTCTTTCTTTGTCTGTAGCTCATGCTTCCTTTCAACTCACCACATCCCTTCTTCACTCTCTGGGCACACTCTAAACAGAGATACAGAATTAGACTGAGTTGCTGTACTATTACAAGAAGAAAGATTGGGTGTAGGACATGTAAAAAATAGTCAAACTTAGACAAAGAGGGGTACTGAGAAGGTATGAAAAGTAAAAAAACAAATAAAAAAATTAGAGTGCCCCCAAATCTGTATCACCTATAGAGAAAGATCTGGGATCCCAGAAATATGTGTGTATGTGTGAGTGAGAGAGAGAGGAACCTTGCCCTGATGGGGAGGGCAACCTCCTTATTTCTTTTATATAACCCATATATAAAAGAAATAGTGTGAAATTGAGAAGCAACTTGTTGCATTAGTACTTGGAACAAAAATGTGATATGAATCTGTTATTCTTTTAATAATATGAATGTCACAATTAAGACTAAAACTAACAAATAGAAATAAAAGACCCAGCTTAAAATCTCAAATTTTCAGAAATAATATTCTATTTGCATCTCCTGGCACTGCTGCAAAATGAGACTCATACATACAAAGTCCAGAAAGGAACTAAATTACAGTGCTTTAAAAGAAAACAATTATTCCTGGCATACTCTAAACTTTCCTTAAATAAGTTAAAAGAAGGCAGAGTTACAAAAATCCTTATTCATAGCCTACACAAAAACCCCTATGGAGGCAATTGGCTATTTGCCCTAGGATGTGTCAGAAATGGGATGAAAATGTGAACATTTTGCACTTGTTCAGGTTCAGGTTGGGGAGCAGCCAAGCCTGTGGTTCCTGGAAGTCTGACTAGGGACCTGGTTTGCTTTGTCTTCTTACCACCCACTACATGTTTTGCAGGGACAGGCTTGCAGGCCTCAAAGGGTATTGTTACTGTTCCTTGTGAGGCTAGGAAGCCAGAAGGAAGCTAAGGGTATCATTTCCTACCCCACACCATTCTCCCACTGTTGTTTGTCTATAGGAGTAATGCTAATGCCTATAATACTGTATCCTGCTGCCTGAGGCTGGGGTGTTCCCATCAGATGAGTGATACAGGAGATGGGGCTTTCTGTTCTCCATGCACAGATGGGCATGTCACTCACAGTCTCCACAATCCAAAGGAGAAAGGTAATTTCTCCAAAACTATATCTTTTTTTTTTTTTACTTTTTAAAAAATACTTTTGTTTTTAATACAGAAAAATAAATGTGAGTGTTTTATTTTTTTTCTCTTAAGAGCTACTCACCTTTGTTTTCTCTCTAAGGGGGAAAGAAAAAATATTTAATAATTAGTGTTTGGGATAACAGGGAAGCTCCATTCTGAAACAAATTCCAACTGGATCAAAGATGTAAATGTATAAAAGAAAATCTAAAGGTACTGAAAGAAAGCATAGAAAGGATCTGCATTACATACAGTGGACTGACCATATGCTTTTATCTTTTCTCCCTGTAGTAGGATAAATAACGACTCCCAAAGATATGTCCATGTCCTAATCCCCAGAACCTATGAATGTTACTTTAAATGACAAAGACGTTACGATATGATTAAGCTAAAGCCCTTGAAATAGGGAGATTATCCTGGATTATCTGAGTGGGCCCTAAATGCAACAACAAGCATCTTTATAGGAGAGAGAAGAGACAGGTGTGACACACACACAATAGAGAAGGCAATGTGATCCCAGTGGCAGAGATTGAGGTGATGCAGCCAACAAGCCAAGGAATGCTAGCAGCCACCAAAAGCTGGAAGGTCTAGGAACAGATTTTCCCCTGGAAGCTCCAGGAAGAATGTGGCCCTGCCAACACCTTGATTTCAGTCCGGTGAAACTGATTTCAAATTTCTGGGCTCCAGAAATGTGAGAGAATAAATTTCTGTTGTTTTAAGTCACCAGTTTAGTGGTAATTTGCGTAGCATCCCTAGAAAACGAATATACTTCTGGATCCACCCAAACTCCACCAAAATAACAGTTAAGGGAGGGAAAATGATACAACTCATAAAGATAAAGAGAGCAGCAGAAAAGAATTTCCATAAATTTTTGGAAGATGGAAAAATGAATGAGAGGCAACTTACTCATCAGAGTAGAGAAAACTGCAACCCTAAGAGCCAGGAGAAAGAGCTGTGAACAAGCCGGGAGTCATTTCTCCCAGAGCTGTCAGCTCAGGGTCACCAAGCACCCCACAGGGGCGGGAGCAGGGAGTGGGGCTGAAACTGGAGGAGACTGGCAGTAAGAATGCGACTTTGGGTCGCTTGCCCCATCCCCTGCTTGATACTGGTCAGCCAAGAGTGAGGTGCATCCCTGTTTCTGGCCTCCCCAACCTCAGTCCATTCCCCTAATCTCACCACCATGTCAGTACCACTGACATTCCTTCTGTTGGAGGGAACTGGTCTCAAGGTTCTTCCTAGAAAGAAGCAGGGGGGCTGGGAGATGCCACACAGGGCCGCCTGGTCTTCCCGCCACCCCTCTCTGCCGAGAAGGAAGGCATGCTTTTTGATGGCCCAATAGCAACGTCTGCCACATTATCCTAACATTTCAGAACACTGGGAATAAAGAGAAGATCCTGAAAGCTTCCCGAATGAAAAAAACCTAGTCACTTCATGTACAAAAGATCAGCAATCTGACTGGCATAAGACTTTAAAACAGCAATACAAGATACTAGAAGACAATAAGGCAACACCCTCAAAATTCTGAGATAAAACAGCCTATAACTGAAAAGTTTCTATCCAGCCAAACTCCTGCCAAATGTAAGGGGAAAATAAAGACATTTTCAGACATGCAAGTTTTGAATAATTTGCCCACAACACATCATTTAGGAGGAAGTTACCAAAGAGCATAATTCAACACAATGTGGAGTGAACAAGACCCCAGAAGACACGGGCTCCAGAAAAAAACAAAACAAAAAAAACAGAGGATGCGCCCAGGAGAGTGGCAAAGGGGAAGTCCTAGGGTGATGGATGTTTATCACACCTGGCAAGCAACCATCCCTAGAACAGAGGCCTGTGCAAGTGTGAAGGGGAGTCATTTAAGGAAAATATGGAACTGATAGATTATTTAATGAGTTTGAGAATTTGGGGGAAAAATTATTACTAAGAGTTTGCCAAGTCTGTTAGATCATCTGGGGGAAAAAAGTGATGATATGTAGAAAACTAAGCAGTTTGGCCAGGGGGTTAGCAATTATGAATGGCAGGAAAAACAAGGTTATACAAGAAGAAGATATGATTATGATATACTATCTGGTTCAGTGGTGAATAATATTTGATAGTCATAATTATATAAACACTGACTTTTGACCTAACTAGACATTTCAATATAATTATTTTGGGAAAAGAGGAGGGAGGAAAGCAGGGAGAGTTAGAGCTGGGTAAGAAGTTGAAAGCCTCAACGATTTCCTTTCTAAGATTCTAATCTGTACATATTTTTGACACATGTACAAAGATTTATGTATAAAGAAGTTCACCACACCACTGAACAAGAAATAGCAAAACAGAGACAACTTAAGTATCTGTCAGTTGGAGGCTGGTTAAACAGATCATGGTTAAATGGAGTACAATGCAACCTTTAAAAAAAGCCAAACAATAAACGATGACATGAACAACCAGACAGTGAAAACAAAACAGAACCAGTGGGGAGAGGTGGGTCCAATACACTACCACTTTGAGGGGAAAATAAATATATGTATCAATATATTCACATGCACAAACACTAAATCTTGTGTATCTGCAATTTCTGGAAAGATACACAAAGAACTGCTAATAGTGACTGCTTCTGTGGAGGGGAACTTTGATCAGACAAGCAGGGATAGGACCTGCTTTTCACTATACACCATTTTGTTATTTAAAAATTTATGCTAGTAAATGTGTTACCTATTCAAATGAAGAATTTTTTAAAGGAAGGGAAAAACCAAACTGGCAAAAGGAATAAAAAAAACAGGAACAACATAATTAGCCCTCCTTAGTATCTCAGCTTAATACATCAAACATCATCTTAAAATGTCATTTCTGTATTTTTAGCTTTTTTCCTTTAGGTGGCAGCAACTGCATTTTTTTTAAACTGTCTATCTGTCTAGCCTTGAGGATCAGTTCAACAGAAATGTTTGGATTTCTTATTTTCCCTTTTCATAAGAAAAATTTCTTAAAATGTTTAAGTATATATTGATGAAATGCATGGTCTGGAAATGTGCCCAAGTATTGTTATGCAAAATAATAATAATAAGTTTAAAAGCATGTTACAAATTTGTGGAAATGTAAAACAGACTGGGAAGATATTCCTCAAAATGTTGACAGTGATTATCTCTGGGTAGTAGAACAATTAACAGGTGAATTTGTTTTTCTCTTTGAGCCTTTCCAAATTTTCTACAATGAACATGGTATTTTTAAAAACCTTGTTTATCCTCCAAGCCTGATGGGCTTAAGTGTCATCTGGCATCCAAACATTTCCAATATCGCTGAGCTCTTTAATTTCTTAACTGTGAGTGAGACATTCTAGTTATAATCAATTCTGAGGGGATGTGGCAAGGATACCTATAAGCTCCCCACTAAACTGGGAGGCCAAGCCTCACAAACATTTGCACCTTTGTTGCCTAGCACACATCTGGTCCATTTCAGGTATTCAAAGACCATTTGTAGCACTGTTAAATTGCAGTGAGTTTTCAGGGAAAGGTAAAAAGCTTCCTAACCAATTCCTTATTCCTGGAGTAGTGAGGGGTAGTCCTTGTAGAGCTATTTCTGATGGCTAGCAGAAAGGGTTCTCCCATCTCAAATAAACAGGGCCACAGCATGACTCCTGGTCTCCAGAGGAGCCTATGGGATCGTGAGTAGATCTGCCAGGTGAGTCATTGCAGTGGGACAGTGCAGGTGGACTCTGTGCTGGCTCAGGAAAATGACCCCATCTCCGCTCTTTGAAAAGGTGCATCAGCATATTTATCTGTGAGACAGAAAACAAATCTGGTGTGTGATTTATAAATCTCTCAAATACAGGAATGAAAATTGGCATGGGACACCAAAGGAGAAGAGTGAGAATAAAAAGGTCAGGTGCCATATGACCCAGCACTTCCATTTCTGGGTATATAACCATAAGGAATGACAGCAGGGATTTGAACAGATATTTGTACACCCATGTTCATAGCAGCATTACTCACAATAGCCAAAAAGTGAAAGCAACCTGTGTCCAACAACAGACGAACAGATAAACAAAATGCATACACATACAGTGGAATATTACTCAGTCTTTAAAAGGAATGAAGTTCTAACACATGCTACATTGAAACTTGAGGACATTATACTAAGTGAAATAAGCCAGTCACAGAAGGACAGATATTGTATGATTCCACTTATCCAAGGCATCTAGAGTAGTCAAATTCATAGGGACAGAATGTAGAATGATGTTTGCTAGGGACTGGGGTGGAGGGAGAAATGGAGAATTACTGTTTAATGGGTACAGAGTTTCAATTTTTCCAGACGAAAAGAGTTCTGGAGGTGGATGGTGTTGATGGTTACACAATAATGTGAATATACTTAAAGCCACTGAACTGTACACTTAAAAATGGTTGAAATGGTAAATGTTATATATATTTTATTGCCAAAAAAATGCCTATATATGGAATGAGGAAGTAAGAAATATTTTCCTATATTTTACCAATATCTTAACAAGAAGAAGTTGGATGTTTATTCCAGAACTGTTCAGTAATATAGCCTTGAATTATTTGTGAATGTTAATAATGTTTGCTAACATCTAATGAGTCAGGAACTGTTTAAGGGATTTATGTACATTATCTTAATTCTCAAAACATATGAGGTAGCCTGTGAGGTAAATACTTTTTATTATGGTCATTTTCAAGTTCAGAAAAGTGAGGCTTAGAAACTTTAAATCATTTTCCCAGGGTGCAGGGTTCGTACCTGGTAGAGCCCAGATTTGACAGATTTATTACTGTTAAGCATATTGCTCTTTTCAGAGTTTGGATTCTGCTTTTTATAATAAAAAGATTTTTGATTTTCTTAGTCTTAACACTTTGTCCTTAAACAAGAAATTTCTAAGGAAATAAATCTGAATCAGGAGAATCCAAATGATAGGCCAGAGGATATGAGTTGAACAGCAATCCTTACCAAATTGTGCCTAAAACAATACTTTGGCAAGTAGCCCCGCAAATTTACTATGGAGTTGGGGTACTTAAGTCTAAGTCCAAAAGTAAGGGGACTGGAAAAGCAACAATGACCAAATATTCCTTTTGGGGTAAAACTAATTTTGTAAAATAATTCTAAAATATCACTTTAATTTTTTCTTTAACTTTCAGACTTTATAACTGTAATTTCTGGCACATTGTTCAGCATTATGTTTTTCAATAAGCATAAACTGAGCAAAACATTTGAATAAACTAAGGAATTCAGAGATTAATTCGTCTGTTAATTTATGGGACTCCATCTTCCCCCAAAGGATTAACTGGATGTGCTACTGCATTTGCTTTTCAAACACGTTTTAATACACACACACACACAAAATGGTGGATTATGCACATGCATTTACCTCTACTACCTCCCATATTCCCATGAAAGTGACAGAAAAAGTCTTTAAAGAGAATGAGATAATAACAGGAATAGGAAACAAGAAATAGCGTCATCAGCAGATAAGAAGTTTTGAGAAATTTCTGAAAGACAGAAAGCAGATGGATGGACTGAGAGAAAGTGTATGGAAAACTTCAGGCCAGGGCACAAGAAACAAGCATGTGTTTTCCTAAGGGGGGCCCAGATGGGAGCTCACACTCAGTCAACAATATGCTGATGGGCTGTGGGGCTATGTAAGTGGCCTCATTAAAGAACTAGATTCAGTGCCTAGGGCCAGCTGAGCCACTTTTTTTTGACCTGTGCAAACAGAGCTTGGCAGCTGAGACTTTTGCCCTTGGGCTAAAAGCCAGCCCACTGCCCTCTAGGAAGCAAGCCAGCACCTCAGAGAGGGCTCTTGGTGAGGATTTTGTGGCCTAAGCTGTAAAGGATAATGATAATGAAGAAATTCTGAATCTCTGCAATAAACTCAGAGTTCATTGTACTTAAATCAGACTCAAAATGCACCTCCACGCACTCCACCTGGAAACTTCTGGTTCCCCCAGCCTGCTTGCTTGCTTTTTGCCCACAGGGGGCCCTACAGAGAAGCTTTCCTGTCTGCAAACCCCACCTACTTATACAAAAGCTGTCAGTCATTCTATTCAAGAGCTTCTTGGGGAAACAAATCTAAACAATTGAAGAGGAAACCCACACAAGCTACCTCTACTAAATTAAGGTGTTTGTTTAGTTCTTAATTCATTCGTATAAATGGACAGCAGGGAACATCAAACTTGTGAGAAAAAACAATGCAAAAGTGAAAGACTTAGAAAAATAAATTAAATAACTGAGGCTGAAGGAAAAAGATAATCCAAGTGGTTAAAGAGAATTTTCTTAAAAATATGGGGCTTCCCTGGTGGCGTAGTGGTTGAGAATATGCCTGATAATGCAGGGGACACGGGTTCGAGCCCTGGTCTGGGAGGATCCCACATGCTGTGGAGCAACTAGGCCCGTGAGCCACAAC
Organism: Delphinapterus leucas; assembly: GCF_059928025.1. Lineage (NCBI taxonomy): Eukaryota > Metazoa > Chordata > Mammalia > Artiodactyla > Monodontidae > Delphinapterus > Delphinapterus leucas. The sequence goes on along the minus strand of NC_143135.1, from coordinate 87,311,035 downwards.
TACTGAGCCTGCACGTCTGGAGCCCATGCTCCGCAACAAGAGAGGCCGCGATAGTGAGAGGCTTGTGCACCGTGATGAAGAGTGACCCCCACTTGCCACAACTAGAGAAAGCCCTCGCACAGAAACGAAGACCCAACACAGCAAAAATAAATAAAATAAATTAATAAACTCCTACCCCCAATATCTTCTTTAAAAAAAAAAAAACACAATTAACACACACAAATCAATCACATTCCTAATACCTATATTAGTCAATTAAGAAAATTAATATTTAAAATATTTCCAATAAGAGCAATAAAAATGTTAATTGTATCACCAGCGGAATTTATAACCTACTGCATTTTTAAGACAATTATAGTCTATGATAAAAAGTAACAATCAGAGAACTTGAAAGAGTTCTTAGAAACTAAAAATTAAAATTTCAGTGGAATTGCTAAATAATATAGACACAATAGAAGATCAAGTTTTTTACCTGGAAGATAAAGTAAAGGAAATAAAAAGACAGAGAATATGAGAAAAAACGAACACACGTGGAAGTTAGTAATAGGAAATCTAATATTTATCTAAATGTGATTCTAGAAGGTATAGGGACTATGGAGAAAAAGAAATAGTCAAGCAGATAATAAAATAAATTTCTTCACACTAAAGAGTTTTTAGATTGACAAAGCCCACCAATTACAGAGAAGGAAAAACAAACAAAAGCACATCTAGACACTATGGTGAAATTTTAGAATTCTAAGAAGAGGAAGAAATCCTAAAAGCTTCCAAAGACAGGAGATATAAAAAAGAACAATAATCAGACTGTCATCCAATTTCTTTTCAGCAATACTAGTACCAGAAGACAACTAATTAATAAAACAAATATATATTGAGTATATACTGTGTGTTAGACACTATTTTAGATCCTTCGGATAAATCAATGAATCAAACAGACCAAAATCCTGCTCTGGTGGATCTTATATTCTATTGGCAAAATGTCCAAAATCCTGAGGGGAAAAAATGAATCTTAGTATTCTAAATCTGGCCAAACTATCAATCAAACGTGAGGGCTAAAAAAGACATTTATCTATCTATCTATCTATCTATCTATCTATCTATGTACTGTGATGAAGGAAAGTACAGCACTTATTGTAGGGTGCCAATCAAGGAGAACGGGCAACACGTACTCAAAAGACCAGAACTCCACAAATAGCTTTCAGGCAAGGATTTTTAAAGGCAAAGTTTGGCGTAAGGGTCACCCAGTATGTGATCAGCTCGTGGACATTTTTCTGATTGGCTGGTGGTGAGGTAACAGAGTGATATTTCAGGAATCTTAATCATCAACCTTCTTGTTCCAACCAGTCTGGGGTCTAAATATTTGTGATCGGCTTGTAGTCACCATCCTCCACCAAGCGGAGGGGGTCTTAGTTCCTGCAGAACAACTCAAAGATATGTGTCAGGTTGTTATGTGTATCCCTTGAGGAGGAACTAGGAATCCTGTGACTCTGTTGTATCACTGAACTATTTATTAAGCTATCACTACTTTTCTTGCTTGACTGCTTTTCCTTTCTTTCTGCATTCCCTCTTTTCTCTAATCAGTAACTTCTTCACTCTGCTCTTTGGAACTCAAGGAAGGCCTAAGAGACTAAAGCCCTAAAAACAAGAGACATGGAGTGGCTTTGTACCCAGGGGGTTCCCTCAGGGTCCTGGTTGGCTCCAATTCTCCACCCCCACTTTTTTGGATACTCTTCAATCCTGAGGGGAACAGGATTGGACAAAAAGGGAATAACGTTTTGGATAGAGAGATTAATCATAAACTTGGCAGGTAAACTCGGTTTCAATCTCCACTCCTGTTTTAACATTCCCCAAACCTTTGAGAGAGCGGGTGACTATTGCTCTGGCTACTTCCTGCTGAAACAGGGCACAGTTTTGTCTCAGTTTGGGGAATGGACACAGAGTTGGAAATATTCCTGAGTTCCAGGTGTTGGATCTGAGTCTTGCATGATTAAGATCTTTGACCCTTGGTCCACTGTTTTGGTGCAACAGACCCAATTAGAAGTAGGAGGAAGAGTGAACACCCAAACTTTAATAAATCTTGGAAAATAAATCTCATTCCTTGAGTTCAGTTGGAACAAGTCTGGACCTGGCCCTTCTGAGGAGGCTTGTTATAGCTAGGTAGCCAATTGCCTAAACAAAAAAGACCATTTTTAGACATTTAAGAATTCAGAGAACTTATTTCTTACACAACACAAAACAAGAACTTAAAGAAGTAATCCAACAAATCATAGTCCAAGAAAGAAAACAGGAAGCAATGCTATCTGAATATGAGCCAGAGGAAGTACAGAAATCAAGAAAAAGAGTAAAGGAAAGAAGGTAGGAAGGATCTCTAAGTTCTTCAAGCTTAGAAGAATCTCATTTAAGCTGCAAATTTTCAATTAAATAAGATTATATTTCCTTCTCAATGAGGGTTCATCCACACAACTCAGTTGATAGTAATAGCTGGCAGTTATAGAGGACCTATGTGCCTGGCACTGTGCTGAGTGCTTTATATGGATTAACATTTTTACTCTTCAGAAGACTTAATTGTAATTACAGAGCAGAATATAAATATATTAAAGTATGACCATGTAGATACATATACATGTATCTGCACATTAGAGGTGTGTTGAGAGATGGACTCTCTTACATAACTGGGAATCAAAAAAGTCTCTCTTAATAAATAAACCCAGAAGTAGAAGTATAGGCACATTATTTAAAGTTATAAAGAATAATTTAAATATAATTTTTTGAAACATTAGAAATATAATTATATTATAAATAATATAACTAACACAAATTAGGTGATGGAGGGATACAGAGAAGTTGGGAGGAAGTATGAACATAAGAAATTACTCATCTTTCCTAGATGGGAGTCAGTACATACTTTCTAAATTTGCCAAATCGAGAAATGAAGCTGTAAGCATATTATTTTAAATTATAATGGTAACTGTGGCATGATCTAGCAACAGTAACTGTTAACAGTGCTTGTTTCTAAAGAATGGGCCTAGGCTGCAATGGTATGGATATCATATCCATCGTATTTTAGTTTTTAAAAATTTTTATTGGAGTATAGTTGATTTATAATGTTATGTTAGTTCCCGCTATACAGCAAAGTGAATCAGTTATACATATACATATATCCACTCTTTTTTAGATTATTTTCCCATATAGGTCATTACAGAGTACTGAGTAGAGTTCCCTGTATAGAGTAGGACCTTATTAGTTATCTACATATCCATTTTATACTCTTCTGTACTGATAAATTTTTTTCTTATTATGTGTGTATAAAACTGCCATAGAATAATAATAAACTGTTTCAACAGTATTAAATACATTAATATTTTTAAAGAGTGAAAACAAATTAATCTTTTCCACAAACACAGCAATAATATTTAATATAGATATATGTTGCTTAGTCATAGTTGCTAAATGCCCTCAAAGATTCACAGTTTTTAGGAAAAGTTCTTAGGTGAAAGAGAGTTTAGCATATTACTTACTTGACTTTTTTAAGTTGAAAAGAAAAAGTAAAACCCACTATCCAGGTTTTCTGATTTCAAATTGGGGAAAGTTGCAAATATTGTGTGTCCTAAACTTTTTGACCCTACAAATGACTCAAAAACTGATGAACTAAAAACTTTGCACTTTCAAAAAATGAATTCATCACTGAGGATTACTCATCTGTCAAACTAGAATAAAATGCATTTTGTATTAAGCAAGCTTCTTTAATGCTTAATATTTATTGAGTCAGGGGTGCTGTGGTGAAGTGGACAGAGCTCAGGTCAGAAAACCTTTCTGTCCCAGCTCTGTCCCCAACTAGCCTAGTGACCTGAGGCCACCACTTAATCTTTAGTTCTTTCATTTGTAGTGTGGATATAATCTCCCTCTTCACTACTTCATACTGTCCCTTTGAGGATCAGAAAGGATAAATCAATTGAAAGTCCTTTGAAATATTACAAAGTGCTCTGAGGTTACAATATAGTATTATTTGGATGATAGAATTTCAAAGTTGGAAAGAACTTAGAAATTATCTAGTCAAATTTCTTTAATTCGGTCTCTTTTTCTCATCTATTACTTGCTTAGAGTCCCTTCATATATTATTACCAAGAGTCTTACAACAGAAATTGATTTAAAACTATATTCTTCTGAACTATGTCCTCTTCTAAAATTACAAAGAATTGTAGCCTATTAATGCTACAAGGGACTTTGCCAGCCATCTCATCTAATCCTCTTGTTTTAACATGAAGCAATAGCAGCCCAAAGAGGGTGGCTGGCCTAAGACAAACACAGGACGATGAACTCAGACCTTGGATTAGAACCCAGGTTCCCAGACTCGCAGTCACATGATCTTTTCCCAGGTCACAGCTGAATCAAGCAAAGAATGACTATTTATGGATAATCACAGTTAATAAAGGTATACATTAACCTGACAAGGTATAATTAACCTGACAAGAGTATGCTAATTATTTCTAACCATCTTTCCTATGTTCAAAAGATTTTTCTTTCCTCAAAAAGCAACTATATGACAAAATAAACTAAACAACAAAAATATAAAAATTAAGGGAAAACATTTTAATTAAAAAAAGTACTTATGCTTGAAAAAAATAATATAAATACATAGACCCAAATTATTCTCTAAATAAAACTAAAATTGTAAGTATCAGAACAGTCAGGCATTTAATAGTCAAATTAATTACCAACATTTCAGTGACACTTGATCTCACTTAGTTCCTCATACAAATCCTTGACAGAGAGACAGAAGAGTATAAATGGTTAGGAATATAGGGCTTTAAGTCAAGCCATAAGTTCAAATTCCAGCTCTGCCATTTACTAGATACGTAAATTTTGAAAATGTACTCTATCTCCCTAAGCCTCAATTTCCCATCTGTATTATGGGAATCAAAATAATAATTATTTCATAGGGTTCTTGTAAGGATTAAAATACAATTCACATAATTCAATAAACAGCATCACTCAACTTAGGATTTTCACAGATGGAGAAACCAGAGCTCACAGCAATTATTTACTCAAGACTGCCCAGCTAGTAAGTGGTAGAGACAAAATTGAAATCTATTTAGCTTTGCTAAAAGTTCCAGCTCTTTCCACAACCAAAAGAAAGATTTTCCTCCTAAGTAGGACAGCTCTGTCAGCCAATTTCAGATGATAAGACCTCTAAACGGTTGCACCTCTGCTGGCCTGCCAAAGAAATCACTTGACTCTTTCAAGTTCACAAGCCCCCATGTGCTGTTGAGGGGGGGCGGGGGTTGCTGCCTGCCTGTGTCACACAACCCTCTCTTGTACTCTTAGGACCTTGACTCTGCATCCCAAGAGGAGACACATGTCCTTCACTCCCCTCCCCCATCTCAGGCTGCTCCTGCCAGAATTGGGAAAACCTTTATCCTTTTTTCTCCCAGTGATTGAGTGCAGGCTCTTCAGCACTCAAATCGCCCTCAAGCACCCTTGATTATTCTCTGAGAGGGCTCATGCAAATTTGACTCCCCCTGTTCTAGAGGTTAGGGGACCCAGTCTTTTTATTTTTGTAACTCTCAGAGCCCAGCATGAGCTGACATTCATTAACACTTCATAAATGTTTGCTGGAAAAAAATTGGAAGGAAGAAGAAAGGAAGAAAGAGGTGAAGGGTGAGAGGAAGAGGGAGAGGGAGGTAGGTACCAGTGGCCTTGTCACTCTAGAGTTGCTAAAAAAGGCATAACATTGAAGTCATCTCCCTTGTTCCAAAAACATTTAACAATATTTATATATTTATCTCGCTATCTATCATCTATCTATCTCTGGAAGTATTGATAATAGAGAAATCACTTTAATTTTAGTCTCAGAAATCAAGTTTAAAATCTAGGAGGCTCTGTGTGTGTGTGTGTGTGTGTGTGTGTGTGTGTGTGTAAAAGTCTGAGTTAGACTGGGACCATGTGGGTTGAATGGCAAATATGAGTAAAGCCCAATAGCAGGACACGGAGATTAAAAGCCCTATGTTCTTCTTAGAGATATGCCTCCAAACTGTATAAACCTGGGTAAGTCACACTCTCAAATAGAAGTAATTTTAAAGGATGTCACTCTTACAGAATTGTCATAGACAAAAATGATAATGTATTTTAAACAGTCAATTTTAAAAGGACCCATAGTAGTGCTCACTGCACTTTCTGAATTTTACAATGCCTATTGATCTTTATGGACCATATTCTATCATTTGAGTTTTTTCTGGTTGCACTTTCTCCCTCCCTCAACTAATATCTCTAGAATTCATAACTTTTGGCTATACAGCCATTTGTTCCCACTAATTCTGTCTCTGAAATGACTTTAGAATCTGTTCCTGGCCTCTCTGTTCCCACTGTGACTCTCCTAGTCTTTTAATAATTCTCACTTAGATGCAATAGCCTTTTTAACAATCATTTTCCATTATATCTGCTTCACTCTAGTATATTTAAATAAATTCAGACTGCCCATGTCATGTATCTCTGAGAGTATACAAAAGCTCAGCTTTTGGCCGCAGATATCTTTGATATATCCTTCAATATTCTCTGGTTTCTAATCCCTTGGCCCATGATTCCAGCTCCTAATACCAGTCACAGACTCCCCCAGCTTTGATTACCTGGGTGGCCATGCTTCTCTTGCACTGTGTGTTCTCTTTGACTCAACATCATTTTTATTCACAAACTCATATCTGCAACCCTGGGTAAAAAGTATTTTCATGGCCTCATTCTGGCTATGACTGACTCATGCTAGCCCACTGGCCTACTCATTATAAAAAGGAGATCAGGCAAAGTCTGTCATTAACGTGTCATTCCAACACTCAAATTGTAACATGGTACCCTCTGATTCCAGTGCCAAGAGCAAAATGTCAGTGTGGTTGTTCAAGATTTGGGGACTTGGCTGGGTGGGTATGGGGCACAAATGATCTTTGGCAATGGAAGCCTGGTGGGAAGGAAAACAGAAGCCAGCTTTTGGGGAACACCTACCACTGGAATGGAAGGTGGACTGGGAGCAGCTGACCAGGCTCCAAAAGCAGGCCCTGGAAACAGTTATTAGGGAAGCAAAGGCAGGAGGTCTCAACAGTCTCAGCTACCAATCCAGAAGCTATTGGTCCTGTCATGGAGGCAGAGGGGATGGTAGTTAGCCAAGCTGGCAGCAAATTACACTCTTCAAATTTTCACCTTAAAAGGCATACAGATAAATCCTTGCTGAACACTCCATTTATTCCTTCAATAAATAGTTAGTCACTAACTATACATCAGGCATTGTGTTAGGCATTGAATACACAAAGGAAAAAGGAAGTAGGCATGGTGACTTCTTTGGCAAGCTTTGTTAAATAACTTGGCATGCACCACTCTTCTTTATTGTCTTGTCAATATTAGAATAGGTTTTGGATCAGTAGATGTGGCTTCTAGCCAGTGCATTTATGCAAACAGTTCTCAGATGTGCCACAAATATGTGGCCAAGATAACCTTATAGCCTCCATCCCTGCTCTGGAATGATGACAGTCTTTCAAAAAAGAAAACTTCATAAGCAAATAATAAAAATATACATTGGTGGCTTCTGGATGTCTTGAATTTTCCAAGCAGTTTTTTCAATTGGTCATCCCTCTATATTCAACTGAAAAAAATCCCAACCTGGAATCTTAGATAGTTAATCATCACAACACAGTTTTCAACAATACAGCCATGTGTTTATGCTAACTGTCAAGAGTACTTGGTGATCCAACATGAAATGATTTCATTTTGTTGAACTTTCTTCTCACGGCAAGATTAGTAACAAAAAAGTTTAGTCTCTTGAGAAGAAACTAGTTCATATCACTAAGAATCAGTGTCCAGTGAAAAAGAAGACTTACATAAATAAAGAGGCATGTCATATTCTTGGCTTGAAAGACACATATTGTAAAGATGTTAGTTTTTCCTAAAACCAACCTATAAATTTATTACAACTCAATAAAATTATAATGGAATTCTTTTGGCACCTGGGAAAACAATTTTAAAATTTGGAAGTATAAAAATGAGCAAGAATAGCTAGGAAGATTCTAATACAGAAGAATATTAGGGAGGATTTTGCCAGTTATTTAAACTGCAGTATTTACTGCTCATCGGTATCCTTCTGCAGGAATAGACAGAGGAAGACTAAAACAAAATATTTGAATACAGAATTAGATATGAATATGATTTGATTATATAATAAAATGATGAAAAAAAATGTGTTATTTGGACAACCAGTTTAATCATTTGGAGAAAAAATAAAGTTGGGTCCCTACCTTGAACTTTCAGATGTAATAAAGATTTAGAGCACTAAAAACTTTTAGATAAATACTTTTATAATGTTTAAGTGAAAGAGGGTTTGAAAACCTGACACTTGGCTGTCCCAGCATCAGATCCCTGCCCTGCCCCCCCAGGGTGGGATTCCCTACTTTGAGTAGTCTTGGTATGACAGAGTATACTGCCTGGACTTTACGAGCTGAGAAGGACCCTCCTCCAGGTCACACACGTGGCCTTGTGGGGACTCCCTCTGAGTTGCTGACTAAACAAGCTGTCCCAGACTGGTTTTCAGATGGCTCTTCTCTGATGTAAGACACTAGTACACTACACTAGTACATTTCATTGCCCACCTTCCTGGAAGGAGCAATGGCCTTTGGGTTTAGAATCCCAGGAAAAAAAGGTTCAGTCAAGGGACATATTAAAGATTCCACTGAACTGGAAAATGAAACTCTTCCTTTTTCATAACTTGGCATACAGACAGAAAAGAAAGTTCAAGTGTAGACTGGGCAGTTAACTCTGACTATAAAGGGAAAGTGAGTTATAGCATAACAGGGGCAGAGAGGTGATCCCCAGATACACCACCACATACTCTATGGTCAGTGTTAAAAGTCAGTAGGGAACACACTAGCAACACTACACAAGCGGGGCCACTATGTGCTTAGGCCACTTTGAAATGAAAATTTGAGTCACCTCCACTAGTAAAGAACCTTAACCAGCTAAAGAACAAGTGGAGGGCAAAGAATCAGTTTTGTATTTTCAAGATTGTATAAATGTATTTTGGGTTATGAATCTCAGGACTGACTAACTTTAATGTCAGTATAGCCCCATTTTAAGCACCAAGTCTGTCTGGAGAAAAGGGAACCCTCCTATACTGTTGGTGGGAATGTAAACTGGTACAGCCACTATGGAGAACAGTATGGAGGTTCCTTAAAAAAACAAAAATAGAGCTACCATATGATCCAGGACTCCTGGGCAGAGAAAACCATAATTTGAAAAGATACATGCACTCCAATGTTCATTGCAGCACTATTTACAATAGCCAGGACATGGAAGCAACCTAAATGTCTATCAACAGAGGAATGGATAAAGAAGATGTGGTACATATATAAAATGGAATATTACTCAGCCATAAAATGAAATAATGCCATCTGCAGCAACATGGATGGATCTAAAGATTGTCATACTGAGTGAAGTAACTCAGACAGAGAAAGACAAATATCATATGATATTGCTTATATGTGGAATCTAAAAAAAAGTGTACAAATGAATTCATCTACAAAACAGAAATAGAGTTACTGTTGTAGAAAACAATCTTATGGTTACTGGGGGTAAGGGGAGGGGGAGGAATAAATTGGGAGATTGGGATTGACATATACACAATACTGTATGTAAAATAGATAACTAATAAGAACCTACTGTAGGGACTTCCCTGGTGGTGCAGTGGTTAAGAATCCGCCTGACAATGCAGGGGACACAGGTTTGAGCCCTCGTACAGAAAGATCCCACATGCCACAGAGCAACTAAGCCCGGGCACCACAATTATTGAGCCTGCACTCTAGAGCCTGCGAGCCACAACTACTGAGGCCGTGTGCCACAACTACTGAAACCCATGTGCCTAGAGCCCATGCTCTGCAACAAACAGAAGCCACAGTAATGAGAAGCCCACGCATCACAACAAACAGTAGCCCCCACTCTCCACAACTAGAAAAAGCCTGCATGCAGCAGTGAAAACCCAACGCAGCCAAAAATAAATAAATAAATTAATTAATTAATTAAAATAAATAAATAGATAAATAACCCCCCCACACACAAAAAAGAACTTACTGTATAGCACAGGGAACTCTACTCAATACTCTGTAATGGCCTATATGGGAAAAGAATCAAAAAAAGAGGGGGTATATGTATATCTATAACTGATTCACTTTGCTGTACACATGAAACTACCACAACATTGTAAATCAACTATATTCCAATAAAAATTTTAAAAAAAAAGCACAAAGTCTGTTCAAGGTTCAGAGAGGAAGATGCATCTTCTTGCTTACAAATAGTTCTGCAGAGAAAGTTTATACCATCTGCTATTTATCATCTTGCTCTCTCTTCTCTCTCCATCCCCTACCTCCTGGCCCTTGGAACACTCTCCACCTCTCTCTTGCTGCTTTGTGATATTTCACTATTCAATCCCTCAATCTGTCAGGCTATATCCCACCTCCATCCACTCGCACCCTGTCCCCTACCTCCCCCTCCTTCCATGCTGCTCACCTACTACCACCTAACAGCCCTCTCTGAAGCCTCACAAGTATATGCCCGAAAAGACTGATCACTTGCTCCTTATTTATGTAGGAGTACTTTAATACTTTATTGTCATTGTAGGTTTACATGTTTGTCTCTGCTTACCAAATTCACCTCTAAAGCTCCAGGGCTTTCACTCTTATTCAACATAGTTTTGGAGGTCCTAGCCATGGCAATCAGAGAAGAAAAAGAAATAAAAGGAATACAAATTGGAAAAGAAGAAGTAAAACTGTCACTGTTTGCAGATGACATGATACTATACATAGAAAATCCTAAAGATGCCACCAGAAAACTTCTAGAAGTAATCAATGAATTTGGTAAGGTTGCAATATACAAAATTAATGCACAGAAATCTCTAGCATTCCTATACACAATGAAAAATCAGAAAGAGAAATTAAGGAAACAATCCTATTTACCATCACAACAAAAAGAATAAAATACCTAGGAATAAACCTACCTAAGGAGGCGAAAGACTTGTACTCAGAAAACTATAAAACACTGATGAAAGAAATCAAACATGACATAAACAGATGGAGAAATATACCATATTCTGGGATTGGAAGAATCAATACTGTGAAAATTACTATACTACCCAAAGCAATCTACATATTCAATGCAATCCCTATAAAACTACCAATGGCATTCTTCACAGAATTAGAACAAAAAATTTTACAATTCGTATGGAAACACAAAAGACCCCGAATAGCCAAAGCAATCTTGAGAAAGAAAAGCAGAGCTGGAGGAATCAGGCTCCCCAGCTTCAAATTATACTACAAAGCTACAGTAATCAAGACAGTATGGTACTGGCACAAAGACAGAAATATAGATCAATGATACAGGATAGAAAGCCCAGAGATAAATCCACGCATATATGGTTACCTAATCTACAACAAAGGAGGCAAGAACATACAGTGGAGAAAAGACAGCCTCTTCAATAAGTGGTGCTGGGAAAACTGGACAGCTACAGGTAAAAGAATGAAATTAGAACACTACGAAACAGTCTACACAAAAATAAACTCTAAATGGATTAAAGACATAAATGTAAGATTAGACACTAAAACTCTTAGAGGAAAACATAGGAAAAACACTCTTTGACATAAACCACAGCAAGATCTTTTTTGACCCACCTCCTAGAGCAATAGAAATAAAAACAAAAATAAACAAATGGAGTCTAACAACACTTAAAAGCTTTTGTACAGCAAAGGAAACCATAAACAAGATGAAAAGACAGCCCTCAGAATGGGAGAAAATATCTGCAAATGAAACAATGGACAAAGGATTAATCTCCAAAATATACAAACAGTTCATGGAGCTCAATATCAAAAAAAACAATCAATTCAATTAAAAAATGGGTGGAAGACCTAAATAGACATTTCACCAAAGAAGACATACAGATGGCTAAGAGGCACATGAAAAGATGCTCAACATCACTAATTATTAGAGAAATGCAAATCAAAACTACAATGAGATATCACCTCATACAGGTCAGAATGGTCATTATTAAAAAATATAGAAATGATAAATGCTGGAAAGGGTGTGGTGAAAAGGGAACCCTCCTGGAGCTTCCCTGGTGACACAGTGGTTGAGAGTCCGTCTGCCGATGCACGGGTTTGTGCCCCGGTCCAGGAAGATCCCATGTGCCGCAGAGCGGCTGGGCCCATGAGCCATGGCAGCTGAGCCTGAGCATCCGGAGCCTGTGCTCCGCAACGGGAGAGGTCACAGCAGTGAGAGGCCCGCGTACCGCAAAAAAAAAAAAAGAATCCACCTGTCAATGCAGGGGACACGGGTTCGAGCCCTGGTCTGGGAAGATCCCACATGCCACGGAGCAACTAAGCCTGTGTGCCACAACTACTGAGCCTGTGCTCTAGAGCCCACGTGCCACAACTACTGAAGCCCATGTGCCTAGAGCCCATGCTCTGCAACAAGAGAAGCCACCACAGTGAGAAACCTGTGCACCACAATGAAGAGTAGCCCCCGCTCATCTCAACTAGAGAAAGCCCACACACAGCAGCAAAGACCCAATGAAGCCAAAAATAAATAAATAAATAAATGTATAAAAAAAAAAAGGAAAGAAAAGGGAACCCTCCTGCACTGTTGGTGGGAATGTAAATTGATACAGCCAATATGGAGAGCAGTATGCAGGTTCCTTAAAAAACTAAAAATAGAACTACCATATGACTCAGCAATCCCACTACTGGGCATATACCCAGAGAAAACCAAAATTCAAAGAGAGACATTTACCACAATGTTCGTTGCAGCACTGTTTACAATAGCCAGGACATGGTAGCAACCTAAATGTCCATCGACGGATGAATGGATAAAGATGTGGCACATATATACAATGGAATATTACTTAGCCATAAAAAGAAACGAAATTGAGTTATTTGTAGTGAGGTGGATGGACCTAGAGTCTGTCATACAGAGTGAAGTAAGTCAGAAAGAGAAAAACAAATACCATATGCTAACACATATATATGGAATCTAAAAAAAATTAAAATTAAAAACAAAAATAATGGTACTGATGAACCTAGTAGCAGAACAGGAATAAAGATGTAGACATAGAGAATGGACTTGAGGACACGGGGTGGGAGGGGGAGCCTGGGACAAAGTGAGAGAGAGGCATGGACATATATACACTACCTAATGTAAAATAGTTAGCTAGAGGGCAGCAGCCGCATAGCACAGGGAGATCAGCTTGGTGCTTTATGACCACCTAGAGGGGTGAGATAGGGAGGGTGGGAGGAAGACACAAGACGGAGGAGATATGGGGATATATGTATGAATATGGCTGATTCACTTTGTTGTACAACAGAAACTAACACAGTGTTTTGAAGCAATTATACTTCAATAAAGAGCTATTAAAAAAAATTTTTAACTCCAAGGCTTGGCACTGAGAATAGCACAGAAACTATTTCTGTGCTATTCACTTTGTTGTACAACAGAAACTAACACAGTGTTTTGAAGCAATTATACTTCAATAAAGAGCTATTAAAAAAAATTTTTAACTCCAAGGCTTGGCACTGAGAATAGCACAGAGTAGGTGCTCAGTAATGCCTGTGGACTAAACTATTGAATTGCCAGTGTTAGAGGCAGGTTGAGAATGAATAGACTCTCAGCCATAGACCTTTTTTTTTAATGAAGTATAGTTAATTTACAATGTTGTGGCAATCTCTACTGTACAGCAAAGTGACTCAGTTATACACGTATAGACATTCTTTTTTATATTCTTTTCCGTTATGGTTTATCACAGGGTATTGAGTGTAGTTTCCTGTATATAGTTTTCTATACAGTAGGACCTTATTGTTTATCCATTCTAAATGTAATAGTTTGCATCTACCAACCCCAAACTCCCAGTCCGTTCCTCTTCCCCCCCGCTCCCCCTTGGCAACTACAAATCTGTTCTTTATGTCTATGAGTCTGTTTCTGTTTTGTAGATAGGTTCATTTGTGCCATATTTTAGATTCCACATATAAGTGATATCATATAGTATTTGTCTTTCTCTTTCTGACTTACTTCACTTACTGTGATAATCTCTGGTTGTACATAGACTTTCAAGGGAACAAATATTCCTCTAGATTTACTCTGCTCTAAGTAACTAAAGCTTATACCCACAAGCACTTGGAAAGAGCCAGAATTAATTCTGTCCTCTAGAACATGCAAAATACAGCTGTTTTTCAGGTTCAACACTTAAGGGGGAAAGCTACCAGGCCTGTGTGTCCTAAAAGATCCTAGTAATAACCAATGAGCCTTTTTCTACCTTTGGACCTGACCTTGTGACTCTCCCCTCCCTTTTCTGTTCAAAGGGTAAGAGGAAGTTGTACAAGCACAAGACATAGTCTGTAGTGCATTTTCAGTTTCAGTGATAGTTAAGGCTAGGAGGAGTTCAGTACTATTGCTGTATTTCACAGTTTGCATTTTTGTTACAAACTTCAATCACTCACTGACCAGTTCTTCTTCCTTTCCCTAAGATTTCCCTAGGTCTGATAACTTTGTTGGTAAACACACTGTATATTAATAGCAAGTGAAATTCTGGGAAATTTCCATTTCCTTCCTTTTTTCTCAAAAACACTGTTTTTCATTTTTATCCACCATCATTTTCAGAAGTATATTTTACATGACAGGAGTCTTGTAACCTCTCCAAATGGTCTTTATTTCCTCCTGAGAATATTTCAATCATTTTTGTTTCTGGTTGACCTAATTTTAATTATGATTCCATTGGTCATGGGGCTACTCACATCCAGCTTTCTGTTCTATGTAGTTACTCATTGAGCCAGATTTTTAAATCCACAAACTCAGAGCAAATTAGCTACCATTGGGAAGACGCATTTAAGCTTTGGGGATCGCAGAAGCTATTTTATGCACTAAAGCAGTAATTTGCCAAATGTTCCCTGGAGATCTGAGAAAAAAATTGCTGAGTTTTTAATGGTATTTAATTTGCTTCCAGGAATTTGGGGAAAAGGAGAATCTGAGCTAATACGAACAAATGGGTAATCTTAGGTGTTACCTGTCCTAAAATCAATACTGTTGCCTAATTGAGTGAGCATGTATAGGAAATGTGCTCAAAGATACAGGCCCAGCTCTCTGAATGCTGAAATGCTTATGTTCCTTTCTCAGGAAAATAACTATAGGAGAAATTCTGTTTCTCCCTCATGGCTTCTCTCAAAGTTAATTTTTTACTTTATGCACCAAATAATGGTAAAAACACGCATGTATTTTTAAATCTCAGGTTACCAAATATCAGGAATTTCTTGTTTACATTCACCGTTTTAAACTTAGAAAGTCAATATTTATGGAAATTAAAAAGTGGTCCTTTAATGACTTTATAAATTACCCTTTCCACTCCATTATAATCACCACTAAGTCCCCAAATAGTCTACATCCTCAAGGGAATTCCTGACAATAAATTCCTTTGAAATAATCTGAACAGACTGGAATATTCCACAAATATCTGTGGAGTGTTTACTATGCTCCAGGCACTGGGCCAAACAATGGAGACAAAACAGTGACTAAAAGAGACATCATCCTTACTTTCATGAAATTTACAAACTAACCGGGGAGATTGCTATAACAGATCTTCATGTCTAATCAAAACTCTGAGGATTTTGGTCCCAATAATATATTGAATTCATCTGGTCAAGATCGCCACTGATCTTCATATGGTGATCTAAATCCAATTGTCCATTCTCAGTCAAACTTACTCAGCTTCTCAAAACATTTGATGCAGTTGATCACACCCTCCTTTTCTAAACATTTCTTTAATGGATGTCCAATTTCTTTTTTTTCTTAAAATATTTATTTATTTGGCTGTGCTGGTCACACGGGATCTTCATTGCCACATGTGGGATCTTCGTTGTGGCATGCAGGATCTTTAGTTGCAACATGCGGGATCTTTTAGTTGCGGCATGCAAGCTCTTGTTCACTGACCAGGGATTGAAACAGGGCTCCCTGCATTGGAAGGCAAAGTCTTAACCACTGGACAGCCAGGGAAGACCTGAAGATTTTTTTGATTTTTTTGATGGACCATTTTTAAAGTTTTTATTGAATTTGTTACAATATTGCTTCTGTTTTACGTTTTGGTTTTTTGGCCAGGAGGCATCTTAGCTCCCCGACCAGGAATCGAACCCACACCCCCTGCATTGGAAGGCAAAGTCTTAACCACTGGACAGCCAAGGAAGTCCCCAATTTCTTGGTATGACTGCTACATTCATATTTTCTAAATTTAACACTTTTATATGTCTATTTGCCTACCCAATGCCCCCTCTCAGAGATCTAATAGCATCTTAAACTAAACCCGTCCTGAACGGAACTCTTAGAGGGAACTTTGTTCCCTTCTCCACTCCACAAAAATCTGTTTCTCCCCTCCTGTTCACTATTTTATTAAATGGAAACTGTATTCATTCAGTTCATCAGGTTAAAGATCTTGGAACTGGCCATAATTTTTCTTTCTTTCATAATCCTTATTTAACTGACCAGAAAACACTATTGGATTTATTTTCAATTTATATCACAATATTACTGTCTCCAACCACCTTCATCAGTATTATCTTAGTTCAAGACAACATTTTCGATCATCTGGATTATTCCAGTAGGTTTCCTACTTATCATTTTGATTCCACTCTTTTGTTCTATTCTCCACACAGCAGTGAGAGTGAGACTTTTGAAAGTCTCATCATGTCATTTCCTTGTTTATATCCTTTCCATGGCTCCCCATGACACTTAGAGTAAAATCCTTAGCATGACGTACAAGACTCTACGATCTGGTCTTTTCCTGCCTCTTCGCTCACCTTCCTTCCTACTCTTCTTGCTATTCCTGGAGTTTGCTCTGTACCTTCCCACTTTGAGGCCTTGGCATGTGTGCCCCTCTGCCTAGAATATCGTTCACCTAGATGTTACAAGGCTCTCTTCTTCAGTTCATATGTGTCTCTATTCAAATGTTAACTTTTCAGAGAGGACTTCCCTTACTACTAAACTAAACTACTAAAACAGCACAACCTCTCCATCTCCTTCTCTTGATCCTCTTGACCTGCTTTATTTTCTTTCTAGTTCTTATCACTCCCTGACATTGTGTGTGTGTGTGTGTGTGTGTATTGTGTGTCTCTCTAAGAGATTCAAGATTCAAGAGCACAGTAAACTTTGCCTCATTCACTCTTGTATCCCAATGCCTAAAACAATGAGTGTCTGACACATTCTAAATACTCTTCAAATGTAGGTTACATAAGTGAATGTGATGATAGTAAAAAGGAAAATTACAGGGGATGTCAAGATATCATACATAGTTATGCAACTTAGATTGAGGTATCAGGGAAGCCAGTAAAGGAGGCAATCATGTGTTCTGGTTAACATCTATAAATAGAAAAGGCAGCTCACAAATGTGCATAACAGAGTTCTCTAATACTCTCAAGACAGTGGCACATCCCTCCTTCTGAGCTGACCCATTAGTGGTAGGCATAAAAGCTCTATTGAAGAAAAATGTTTTTCATGTATAGTTTGCTTTTGCTTTTTCCCAGAGAAATGTGACCAGCAATATCTCATTTATCTGTGTAACAGATCTGTTACGTAGTCAGACAAGAGAGATGAAAGGAAAAGGGGAAAGAAAGGAATAATACCAGTTTTGTCTTAATAAAAAGGCAATGAAACAGAGAGAAGTCTTGTGACATACCCAGCATGATAGCGGTAGAGCTAGACATGTAATGAATCCTTCTAGCTTATTATTGATCTCTGCTTCTAGGACCTGAGATGCGGGGTGTGGAGGAGGTGGGGGAGATGGGGGAGTGAAATTTCTACATATCAATCCAGAGTGGATATGTTTTCTGTTATATCTTCTCAACCCAAACCACCACCTGTAATTCCCATCATGACTCCCTTTAGGTTTGCAGTGCAAGAAGTAGAAAAGGTGTAGAAGGAAAGAGTGGGTGTTCTAAAAATAACTGTTGAATTGATAAATTAGTTGGTAAGAGAAAAGGGAACAAGAAAGAAGATTTTGTTGTATGTGAATACATGTGAATTCACATGTATATGCACACAGGTACGATTCCTAATGGTTTGAGCCTATGTGAAGAAAAGGAATTTAATTAATAGCATAAAAAGAATTGTAATTTATGGAATTGGAATATGGAATTGAATGGAGAATTTATCTTCATTTCTCTGACTTCTGTGTTTATAGTCTCAGTGACCTCTCAACCACCAGATAGTTCTTATTTATGACAAAGTATCTTCTTTTCAAAATGACAAAAGAACTATATTTGTCAAGTACAACTTTATTGATATATCAAATTTAATTGTGTAATACGTTTTCCCACTCCAATCCAGGTATATGGTAAGATCAAAATGACAGTAACAAACAGTATCAACTTGACTTGGCCCTCAGAATCCCTTAATCCCTTCCAACCAGGTGCATGCTCTTCAGTGTGCACTCAAGTGTGATGCCTGGTCTGCAGCATCTACATGTCTTCCCTTTCTGCTCCTGACCTGGGCCTTGTGGGTGCTGGGCCTCAAGCTGTCATTTTCTGTGTGCTTCTCTATATCAACGTCTCTGTGCTTCTTTCCCATTTCACTCTTAACTCTTCCAACACTTGGCTGTCCTCTGGCCACTTTTTCCTCATTTCTGATGCACAATATGCTCTGCTCCTCCTTTTCTATGACCTACTGGAGTACAGTGGTTCTTATCTGCAGTGTCTGGGCATCACATTTATGTAATAAACTGCTATGGTACAAGTGCAAGCATATTGTATTTGAGAAATTGACTGCCTTGTTTCCTACTCAGCAGGAAAGAATGAGGGGTTGTGGAAGATAATGTTAAATGTCTCCTACCAAGCCATTCCCAAACCTCTCACCCATCCATTTATGCCTCCTACTATACAGCCTGAAAAGCAAGATACATTCTTTTCCATCTTTCTTTGCATTTAGACATGGCCCTAGGACACAGTGCTGGTCCATGGGACGCCACTGGAGCCTACTGGTCAAGGGAGAGGGGATTCTGAGAAAGATTCTACTTTCCTGCAAAAAGAAAACCGATGAGACCAGTGTTGTTGCCTCTTTCCCTTTACCCTATTCTTCCTCTTTCTCATGCAGAACTGATGGCTGGATCTGCAGTGCCATCTTGTAACCTTGAAAGAAAAAGTCAGGAAAATCATAAGTGTGTCCACTGTGACATCACTGACTTAGAGAACCAAGACCAGCATTTAACTTCTTGATAAGTGAGAAAAATGAACCTCTATCTTTTAAGCAACTGTAGGTGGTTTTCCTGTTATTTGTGGGTGAATGCAAGTTTAAGTGATACACAGGAACTTCCTCACCACCACACCATAGTCCCCTCTAAAGAAAGAACCCAGGCCTTTGTAAATTGAGAATAGGGCTTTTTGGTCACCATGGAAGAGCTCATGGAAGATGTTTTTATTTTTTAATGTGGGCTAATTGGAGGACAGAATTGACTTATTTAAGAGAAGAGGGGGATCTAGTCTGGGGGAAGAGAGAGCGTTGCAAGACTGGGAAGGATGGGAAACAGATTCTACAAATGTCCTTGAATGGCTACTACCCAATGCCTTAGAAGGGTAGGACCTCAGGTGGGTGTTACCCGTGTCACCAACTACTACAGTTCTGAGAGCAGAGGTAAGGTCCTCTGTAGCTGAGTCTGTGGTCAGTAGAGAAGATCATTGTAAAGTGTATCTCTTTACTTTCCCAGTGAAGCAGTACTGAGGAGCAATTGAAAATGGCATCATGTGGTACTGAAAGATCAAGTGTAGCCTCCAGCAACTATGTAGATTAAGGACCAGGCCTCCTGTTTACTTACAGGCTCTTATATTTTTGTGCAATATAACTATGAATGGGGAAGGGATGTGCAAAACCTTAGTTTGATGTAGCCCTATTTACTTATTTTTGCTTTTGTTTCCCTTGCCTGAGGAGCTATATCAAAAAAATATTGCTAAGATTGATGTCAAAAAGTGTACTGCCTATATTTTCTCCTAGAAGTATTATGGTTTCAGGTCTTCAAATTAAGTCTTTAATTCATTTTGAGTTTATTTGTATATAGCATGAGAAAATAGTCCAGGTAGATTGTTTCACATATAGCTGTCCAGTTTTCCCAACATCACTTATTCAAGAGGCTGTCTTTTCCCCATCATATATTCTTGCCTCCTTTGTCATAAATTAATTGTCCATGTAAGTGTGGGTTCATTTCTAGGCTCTCTATTAGGTTCTATCTATGTGTCTGTTTTTGTGCCAGTAACATACTGTTTTAATTACTTTAGCTTTGTAGTATAGTTTGAAATCAGGGGGCATGGTATCTCCTGTTTTGTTCTTCTTAAGATTGTTTTGTCTAATTGGGGTCTTTTGTGTTTCCATACAGAATTATTTGTTACAATTATTTGTTATAGTTCTGTGGGAAATGTCATTGATATTTTAATTTAATGCCATTGGTATTTTTTTTTTGCAGTACGCGGGCCTCTCACTGTTGTGGCCTCTCCCGTTGCGGAGCACAGGCTCTGGACGCACAGGCCCAGCGGCCATGGCTCACAGGCCCAGCCGCTCCACGGCATGTGGGATCCTCCCGGACCAGGGCACAAACCCGTGTCCCCTGCATCGGCAGGCGGACTCTCAACCACTGCGCCACCAAGGAAGCCCCGCCATTGGTATTTTAATACCCAGATTGCTTAGGTTATTATGGTCCTTTTAACAATATTAATTTTTTCCAATCCATGAGCACAGTATATCTTTCCCTTTGTGCCATTTTCAATTTCTTTCATCAGTGTCTTATAGTTTTCTTAGTACAGGTCTTTTACCTCCTTAGTTAGATTTATTTCCAGGTATTTTATTCTTTTTGATGAGATTGTGAATGGCATTGTTTTCTTAATTTCTCTTTCTGATAGTTTGTTGTTAATGTATGGAAATGCAATAGATTTCTGTATATCAGTTTTGTATCCTGCATATAATTTTGTATTCTGCAACCTTACCAAATTCATTGATGAGTTCTAGTAGCTTTTGATGGTGTCTAGGACTTTTTATGTATAGTATCATGTCATCTGCAAACAGTGACAGGTTTACTTCTTTTTTTCCAATTTGGATTCCTTTTATTTCATTTTCTTGTCTGCTGTGGCTAGAACTTCCAACACTATGTTGAAGAAAAGTGACAAGAGTAGGCATCCTGATCTTGTTCCTCATCTTAGAGGAAATGCTTTCAGGTTTTCACCATTGAGTATAATGTTAGCTGTGGGCTTGTCATATACGGCCTCTTTTATTTTGAGATATGTTCCTCTGTATCCACTTAGTGAAGAGTTTTTATCATAAATGGATGTTGAATTTTGCCAAAACGTTTTTCTGCATCTATTGAAATGGATCTTTTATTCTTCAATTTGTTGATGTAGTGTATCACACTGATTGACTTGTGGATATGGAGCCATCCTTGCATCCCTGCATAAATCCCACTTGATTATGGTGTATGATCCTTTTAATGTATTATTGAACTCAGTTTGCTAATATTTTATTGAGAATTTTTGCATCTATGTTTATCAGTGATATTGGCCTATAATTTCTTTGTGTGTGTGTGTGTGTGTGTGTGTGTGTGTGTGTGTGTGAATCCTTGTCTGGTTTTTGTTGCAGGGTGATGTTGGCCTCATAGAATGAGTTTGGGAGTGTTCCTTCCTCTTTGGCCTATATATCATCATTAGTACTACTAATGAACATAAAAATGATTGAAAATATGTATTTTGACTTTATTGTTTAGCTCTTCATTTGAAGCTTATTTACATGTTGGTACCAAATTTTGTAAAAATGGCCTATGTATTAAACTAAACTTCAGTCAAACAGAGCAGAAGCATTTTAAGAGTCCTGAAAGCCTAAGATCTACTATTAGACACTTAACAACTTATATATTCCAACATTATTTCCAAATTTATGGCACTTATTTTTTGAACTGACACTAAAAATTACAATATGAGGAGAATGCAGCCATGCTTCCAACAGAGTCCCAAAGGTATATCATAATCAATGTATGTGTTCCTCAATTCTCAGGCAGATGACAGATTCATTTTTTTAGAATATATTTGAGATAGAAAGTGAATAGGTCTTCACAGGCCTTGTTCGAAATGGTACAGTGTTTGCAAATATATAATTCACACATCTTTGCTTGTATTTATTTGTTTGTTTTTTAATTGCTTTTGTATGTCTCCATGTCGGTCATCAGTCATACTTCAAAGGTAATACATATCAAAAAAAGTATTTATATATTTTTAAATATCTGTGTCCTTAATTTATAGCTCTATAAGCCTCCAAGATTTAAGTAAATTTTTGTTTGTTTGTTTATGTCTATTATAGGGTTATGTGTCAATGAGACCAAAGTCATAATTCTCATAAGGTAGGTGTTCCAAGTTTTAACTCCTGAGCCCAGTCACCAGGCTTATACAATCACTACTTCTAAAAATGTCTTAGTTGGTTCAGGTTGGTATAACAGTACACCATAGACTGTGTGGCTTATAAACAACAAACTTTATTTCTCATGGTTCTGGAGACTTAGAAGTCTAAGATCAGGGTACCAGCATGGTTTTGGAGAGAGCCCTCTTCTGGGTTGTAGGTGGCTGCCTTCTTACTGTGCCCTCACATGGGAGAGTCAAGAGAGAAAGCAAGCTCTCTTGTGACTCTTATAAGGACACTAATCCCATTCATGAGGGCTGCACAGTCTTGACCTCATCTAATTCTAATTACATCCCAAAGGACCATCACATCAGGGAGTAGGGTTTCAACATATGAATTTGGGGGCAGGGAGACACAAACATTCAGTCCATAACAAATAAAAACAACTGAAAACCTACAGATAGGAGCTCAAGAAACAATTAAGCTTGTTTCCGTGTAAAAGATTAGCAGCACCATAACACTGTCTAAAACACAGCTATGACCTACACAAATAACAGGGCCCAATATCCACTCTAGCCCAGGGCATAAGGAAATTTCCAATTGGTTCTTTCCATCCTACCTTGGGAGGGAGATACACCACCTCTACCACTATCACAAGGTGTCCAGAAGAGGAGGCTCACTAGTGTATAAGAACGCTACAGGGTAGGCTGAACACAGGCAAGGAGGACTGGGTGGGAGGTTGCAGCACTGGCTGGCGGGGCCACGGGCAGGTTGTTGGTGGCAAGCTTCTCTGTATCCAGTCTGTTTTCACAGGCTGAAAGTGTCCTTTCCTCATCTTTCCAAACCTAGTTTCTACACTCTTTCCCCTGCCTTCCCCAACCAGAGTCTCATGTAAGCCCTAGAAGATAAAGCTTCCACAGCTTCCTTCTTTGACCTTTTGTTTCGCCTCACTAAGTGGGTAACTCATAACTATCATAGTGCTCTGGGGAAGAAAAATAAAGTGTCCTCCAATACCAATGAGAGTATGGAAAGGAAGGGAGGAAAATCAGAAAGCAACAGATTAATTCCTGGAGTTATAATCTTGCCATGTTCAAATATGATCCTCAGGACTATATTTTTTTGACATGTGCTATGATGTATTTATATAACCTCTTGCCTGGATTTTCATTTTCTCTCCCTGTTGTCTCCTCTACCTGCCTCTTTAACGTATTTAAGAATGTTGGTTAAAAAAACAAACAAATAAAATAAGCTCCCTTGACTTTGCATCCCTCTCCAGTTACTATTTTATTTTTTCCCTTTAGAGCCAGTGTCTTGAAATAATCTCTACATCAGGGACTTCAAACTGGGGGACAGGTACCACTGGAAGTGTGCCAAGACTTAGAAGGGACTGTAGTTTAATGGTAGGTGTGCTGGTCACACATAATAAATCCACTCCAACCTTCCTATCTCCTTAAAGCTTTGGGTTCCCTTCTGCACATCATGCAGGGAAGCTCTGGCATCTCAATCTCATTGTCACCAATCAGTCCAGGTTTCAGTAAATCCATCAGGTAAGTTACTAGAGGCACCTACAGCTGCATGAATTAACATATTAAATCTGAAATCTCCAGTAAGTGCATCCACATTAATTTAATTAGCCTATTTTTATATCTTCCCTCTTTAGTCTAACACCTTTAGAATCCATTTCCACACACATTCCCCAGTTTCTGCTGAAACATGTTCATAAAATCTTGCAATTGGTTTGGTGTGCAATCTGTTATCTCCCATAAATGTTTTGGCCCTTCAAAATATGATGAAATTTGACCATAGTTACAGGTATAATGAAAACAGAAAGTGATTGTGGTGGGTATTGAGAAGAAAGAATATCCCCTTGTAAAGCATATGTCTGAAGTAAGACTATCACAGGAAGACTAGTAATCTCAGACATAAGATAGAAAGCTATGACTGGGGTTAAGGGAGGCTTAGATTCTCAGTTTCAAATGAGTTTAACTAGATGTTCTCATATCAAGTTTCAGCGTGCCATAATGTCCCAATCAATGCCCTAATTTTCACATGAGTTACTTAGTGAGGCTGTAAATTTAACCAATGTTATAATTCTGCAACCCACATTATTAAGTTTTATGTTTGATTTTCAACCTCAGCTCTGTAGCGACAAGAACTGAGCTTCTTTTAAAGCTGTCATAGTTCTGTTGTTCTAAGATCATGATTTTAACTAAGTGTTATAGAACCTGAGATTTTCATTTTCATTCTGTAAGCACTACAATGCACTCAGAAGAGTCTATAATAGTCAAATACAGCTGCGTGGACTCCCACGACACTTATTTCACTGGCACTTAATTAACCATAAGTGATAAGTTAATTGTAATGTTGCTGCATTCCATGGGTTACTAGCATCTTGTTTCCCATTGACAAGAAGCCCAACACATTACCCAATCCCCAAATTCATCTTTTCGGGTCTGTCTCCTGGGACCACCCCAGATATGAACTCTATAGCAGTCAGAGTTCAGTTAGGAGACAGAAACCATGCCAGTAATTAGAGCAAGGGAAATTTAAAATAAAGAATTGTTAACTAATAAAAGGTAGTTAACTATTAAAAAGGGTAAAGATGACTCAAATATCCATAAGTAGCAAGTACAAAAAAGAAGCTGTAGTCTAAGAAAGAGTGAACAATGTAGAAACAAGAGATTGAGCAGAGACATGAGACCTCTTCAAAGAGAGCATGGCTACCACAGAAAGACACAGCCTGTCCATGGTGTGTAAACTTGCCAGAGGGTCTGGACCAGAGCTCGCCTGCAGAAGTGGTTCACCATTTCCAGAATAGATAGGTGAATAGCTGGTCTATAGACAGAGGACTAATTATTATTAAGACTTTAATTTGACACCTCCAAAACCTGCCCTTTTCAATATGGTGGTGGCTCACCCCCACTTTCATCTATGCCTCATTTTCCAGAGTTCAAAGCCTCTCTGGTTCAGTTTCTCCAGAGAATGAATTTTGCTCCGGTTTTCTGCACAAGTGAGGGAGGGGTCATAGAATAGAGGAGGAGAACTGGGTGTACTAACTGCTCCTTTCAACCAATCCTTCTGTTTTCAGGCCAACCCTGTACCCTTGTCTTCAAAGGTTGCTGAAGACTAGATGCTTGAATCTTTCTGGAACTCAAAGGCTCAAAGGCTGAGACTATTTCACTTACCTTCTCACCTAAGTAGGCACTTAGTGATTTTAGTGAGTTTTGAAGAGAAAAGTCAGAAGTCCTTTCTTTTGTTCAGTCTATCATATTTAACCAAAATCCCTCTTATCTTTTCTTATATTTCACTTTAAAAATGTCTATCAGATATTTATTTTGGTGTGTGAAAGGAGATGAGGATATAAGTTGAATCTTACTCTGTACCAGAACAAGCCAAAACCCCATCATTTATTGAACATTCTTTCCTTCCCTCTTGTTTGTAACACACAGGGAAGAGTATACTTGGCTTTCAGAAATCAGAAATGGTATCAAAAATTTATAATATTTTCTCTGGGTCTTAAATGATGAGACAAATAGAGACATATGAAGTAATTGAGGCATATGAAATGATGTGTGAGACTGCATGCAGAAGTGAAAATGATGGGACATGAAAAATGAGGCTGATAAGAAGACATTGGGCCAGATCTTGAAGGACATTTTATACCACATAAAAAATTAAACTCTGTGTATAGGACCCACTAGGTCATAATATGCTAAGCTAAGCCTAACACTTTAAGAGATACACACAAACCATCTCCTTACCAGTTGATTAAGTGACTTCATGGTGGTCCCTTTTCAGTTATATTAACTAGTAATTTTTTCATCTTTTACTCTCCCAAGCATGCTTCTTTATGAGTCCATCAATGCCTTATGCCTTTATGATTCTTACTTCTTTCTGCATCTGCATGTGACACCACTGAAGAATTACTCATCTCATATCTGCTAAATAAATTCTTCACACATCTCTGGATGACTGGGAAACTCTACATACACACAAAGGAGACACAAGAGAGCTCAGTAGAAAGCAAAAGCCAAGGGACACTTGACAATTGGCTAAGCTTTGAATGCCCTACCCAATCACCACACAAATGGATCAGCAGAGTGTGGAAGCCTTATAGGCTTGGGGTATCTGGAAACAACTTTGTCCAAATCACTGGCTGACTACTAAGTCATGAAAATACAAAAGTAAACCTTAGGAGGTTAGGCTGAAAGAAATAAAAATTGCAATGAAAATGTCAGCAGACATATCAACAGCTACATACTGCGGGGAAGACGAAATCTGCAGTTCAAGTCCAGGAGAGATACCCACCCCCCGACAAATCTCAAAATCCATAGTTGCTACAACATATTAGCTAAAACGTCTAGTTTTACAAAAAATAAGGAAATGAGATATGCAAAGAAGCAGGAAAGTAAAAAAGTAATCAGCAGGGCTTCCCTGGTGGCACAGTGGTTGAGAGTCCGCCTGCCGATGCAGGGGACACGGGTTCGTGCCCTGGTCCGGGAGGATCCACATGCCACGGAGCGGCTAGGCCCGTGAGCCATGGCCGCTGAGCCTGCGCATCCAGAGCCTGTGCTCCGCAACAGGAGAGGCCACAACAGTGAGAGGCCCACGTACAGAAAAAAAAAAACAAAAAAAAACAGTAATCAGCAGAAACTGACTTTTAGTGAGCTCAGATGTTGGATTTATCATAAAAAGACTTCAAAGATATTATTATAAATAAGTTCAAATAATTTTAAAAAATATTGTGACAATATTATATGTATATATATAAAATATATATCCTCAACAAATTGAGGATACCAATGGAGAAATATAGACTATTTTTAAAAATGAGATTCTAGAGTTGAAAAATGCCACACTAAAATATTTTTAATTGCTAAATTGGCTCAACAGCAGATCTGAGATGTCAGAAGGAGGCATCAGTGAACTCAAAATAGAGCAATAGAAATTGTTCAGTCTGGGGACTTCCCTGGTGGCACAGTGGTTAAGAATCTGCCTGCCAATGCAGGGGACACAGGTTCGAGCCCTGGTCCAGGAAGACCCCACATACTGCAGAGCAACTAAGCCCGTGTGTCACAACTACTGAGCCTGCGCTCTAGAGCCCTCAAGCCACAACTACTGAAGCCTACGGTCCTAGAGCCCATGCTCCACAACAAGAGAAGCCACTGTAATGAGAAGCCCGCGCACCACAATGAAGAGTAGTCCTTGCTCGCTGCAACAAGAGAAAGCCTACGCACACAGCAACGAAGACCCAATGCAGCCAAAAATTAATTAATTAGTTTTACAAAAAGAAATTGTTCAATCTAAACAACAGAGTAAAAAAAAAAAAAGAAGATGGGAAGAATGAACACAGTCTCAAAGACTTGTGGGATAACATCAAACATATAATAGGAATCCCCCCAAAAAAAGAAAGATCAAATGGTACAGAGAAACATATTTGAAAAAATAATGACCAAAAACTCTAATTTGATGAAAAATGAATATTTATAGATCCAAGAAACACAAATAATCCTAAGTAAGATAAACACAAAGATATCTATATCCGAACAAAGAGAAAAAATGGATAAGATTTTCTCTTTCTTTGTCTAGGTGTGACACACTTTAGATTCAAAGACTCAATGGTAAAATAAAATGTAAAGTATGGAAAAGGGTGATAATGCAAACAGAGACTATATGGTAGCTGGACTGGATATGTCAGTCAAAATATACTTTAGAAAAGTATTTTTCGAAACCAAGAGGGACATTTCATAATGGTAAAGGGTCAATACACCGGGAGTAGTTAACAATTGTAAATAGATAACACATACAAACAGCCACAAAATACATAAAACAAAAACTGACAGAATGGAAAGGAAAAATAGACAATTCAACAATTGTAGTTTGAGATTTCAATATTCCTCTCAAAGTAATTGATAGAGCAAATAGACAGAAAATTAGTAAAGATATAGAAGACATGAACAGAACCACCAACCAACTTGGTCTCATTGATATATAGAGGACTCTCTACTCAAACAGCAGAATACATGTTTTTTTCAAAGACATGGAACATTCTCTAGTAGAGATCATATGCTAGGATATAGACAAATTTCAATCGATTAAAAATTATTGAAATCATACAAACTATGTTCTCTGACCTCAATGGAATCAAATTATAAATCAACAACAGAAAGAAATTTGGAGACTCTCCAATATTTGGAAATTAAGCAACACACTTTTAAGTAATCATGAGTCAAAGAAGAAATCACAAAGGAAATTAGAAAACATATCGAACTGAATAAACATGAAAACACAACATGTCAAAATTTATGGAGTACAGCTAAGGCAATACTTAGAGGGAAATTTATAGCTTTATATGCTGCTATTAGAAAGGAAGAAAGATCTAAAATGTATAATGTAAGTTTTCACCTTAAGAAGCTGGAAAAAGAGCAAATCAAATCTATAGTAAATAGATGGAATTAAAAAAATAAAGAGTCAGAGAAGAAATAAATGAAATAGGGACTTCCCTGGTGGCTCAGTGGTTAAGAATCCACCTGCCAGTGCAGGGGACACAGGTTCAATCCCTGGTCTGGGAAGACCCCACATGCCACAGAGCAACTAAGCCCATGCACTACAACTACTGAGCCTGCGCTCTAGAGCCCGCAAGCCACAACTACTGAGCCCACATGCCACAACTACTGAAGCCTGCGCACCTAGAGCCCACACTCCATAACAAGAGAAGCCACCGTGGTGAGAATCCTGCACACCGCACTGAAGAGTATGCCCCACTCACCACAACTAGAGAAAGCCTGCATGCAGTAACGAAGACCCAACACAGTAAAAAAAAAAAAAAAAAAAGGAAGAAATGAAATAGAAAATAAGGATACAATAGAAAAATAATCAGTAAAACCAAAAGTAGACTTTTTAACACAATCAACAATATTGATAAACTTTCAGTTAGATTGACAAAGTAAAAAAAGAGAAGACACACATTACCTAAATCAAAAATGAGAAAGACCCAACAGAAATTAAAAGGAATACTACAAACTACTTCATGCCAACTGAACTGTCTCAAGAAGAAATAGAAAATTTGAAGATCTATATCATGTAAATAAATGGAATTTTAATTAAGAACCTTTCCACAAAGAAAATCACAGACCCAGAAGGCTTCCCTGTTGGATTCTATCAAACATTACAGTAGAAATAATATCAGTCTTATAGGAACTCTCTCATAAAGTAGAGGAAGAGGGAACATTTCCCCAAACCATATTATGAAGCAGCATTTTCCTGATACTAAAGATACATCACAAGAAAAGAAATCTACAGACTAATATCTCTCATGAACATAGACATAAAAATTCTTAATAGAATATTAGTAAACAGAACTCAGCAAAGTATAGAAAAGATTATGCATCACAACCAAGTAGAGTTTACCTCAAGCAAGTAAAATTGCTTTAACATTCAAAAGTCAATTAATGAAATACATTATATTAGTAGAAAAAAGGACAAAATCTATGTAATCATTTCACTAGACACTGAAAAAGCAATTGACAAAATCCAACACCCTTTCATGATAGAAATGCCAACAAACTATGAGTAAAAGGGAACTTCCTTAATTTGATGAACAACATTTATAAAATACCTATGGCTAACATGATACTTAATGGTGAAGGTCTGAATGTTTTCACCTAAAATCCATAGGTTTATTAAAAGGAAGGAAAAAAGAAAAATAGAAAGGTAAAAAAGAAGTCCTTTTAGACTAATCTAATGACCTTCCTTGAAATAGTGGTGGATAAGGGGGTTTGGGAGGGAAAAAATCTATAATCTTTGTAACCAAAAGCTCTGTGCTGATGCTCCGGGAAAGAGCATGGTAGATCTGAAGGGGAAAAGTGAGGAAGGAAGTGATGGGTAAATGATTCAAAGAAATTCTCATATGCATATTCATTCTTTTCCATGTGGAAGCGCGACTCCATATTTGTTTGCATATGTACGGTCGCTGTTTCTTCGTTTTATATATTTTTATATATACATATATTTATTTTTGGTTACATTGGGTCTTCGTTGCTGCACATGGGCTTTATCTAGTTGCAGGGAGAGGGGCTACTTTTCATTGCGGTGCGCGGGCTCCTCATTGAGGTGGCTTCTCTTGTTGCGGAGCACGGGCTCTAGGCATGTGGGCCTCAGTAGTTGTGGCAGGTGGGCTCTAGAGTTCAGATTCGGTAGTTGTGGTGTGCGTGCTCTGCGGCATGTGGGATCTTCCCAGACCAGGGCTCGAACCCGTGTCCCCTGCATTGGCAGGTGGATTCTTAATCACTGCGCCACCAGGGAAGTCCCCAGTCGCTGTTATAATGAGAAATTATACCGATCCTGTGCTGATAAGTGTCTGTTTTTCACATTTTGGTTGGTATATTTGTATTGGAACATGCTCAGCCCTGTTATTGATGCTATTACATTAGAATCTATTCATACTAAGGAAGTGAACCTTCTCATCTGAGTTTTGGCTTTGATGAAAGATGTATTTGGATTTGTTTTGGAAGAGGGTAAGACCACTTGATCTATCCCATAAGAAGGATTGTTAGATCTTTTGTAACAGGTTTTCTTGGAATCCCTTGGATATGCATGCCTGTTGACACTAAGCATGGGACTAGGCCAGCCCCATGTTAGATGGAATCTGAGTTTGTAGTGAGCTAGTTGAACTGCAGAACCAGTCATAAACAGAAATAACTTTGGTGGGTACTTTCCTGGACAGGAGAATACTAGCACAAATACAAAATGTGGCAGAAATGTTGGGTGGTTCCTGTACCTACAACTGAAACACAGTTATTCAACATTTCAAGTAAGGATCCTCTCTCACAGTCCATTTTTGTTCATTGGAGTTACCCTTAACTAATCTCTAAATTTTAGTTACAGTCCTACTGCTAAAACCACTATACCAACCATTACTTTTAAAAAATTTTATCTATTCAAGAGACCTGTACAGTGGTAATAATGGGGGCTAACATTTACCAAGTACTTAACGATGTACCAGGCCCTGTTCTATATGCTTTACAGGTATTAAGTAATGGTCGCAATAACCATAGTAGTAGTTGCTATTATTTCTTTCCATATTCCAGATGGAAAACTAAGGCACAAATTGGATAAGTAATTTGCCAATAGTTAACTAGCTAGTAAGTAGCAAAGCTAATATTCAAATCCAATGGTCTGCTTCCAGAGCCTATGTGCTTGACCCCCATGTAAGCCTCTAGAAGCTCAGTTGTTTGGTGTAAAAACTATAGCCAGGGCTCCCAAACTGTTTGTTCAGGGATTTTAAAACTTTGCAGAAAAAAATCTTGGAGGTGGGAAAACTCCTCTTTCCTCACTGGTGATCAGGACTCTGTGTGTGTGTGTGTGTGTGTGTGTGTGTGTGCTCCCACAAAGTGGTGAGGTCCATGAGTGATGTGTGTATTTTCAAACAGAAATAGAGAAGATGTCTGCTTCTCATCATTTGAGGAAGACAAAGCTCTAGGGGACTGCGGCCACCTAAGCTACATGAGAGAAGCTCAGATATTGACTTAGTGTAAAATGAAGAAATTGTACTATATCACACCCAAAGGTAAACCCAGCCCTAACTACTCACTTGAGACAAGCCAAGCAGAAAGGAAGGGATTAGAGCAAAAGTAGAATTTCCAAGGGCCAGAGCCGTAAACATGAACGGGAATGCTGGAGCTGATTCCAAATGCCTGAAGATTAGGGGCAGAATCCTTGCAAATCAGGGAGGAAGATGTTTTTTCTACTTAGAAAGACAGAGAAACAAAGCTGAGCCAAATATTCTGGGATTTGTGTGAGGGAAAATCAGTTGAGCCCCAAGCTGGAACTGACAGCCAGAGAGCTGATCCTAGAGAACAGACACAGAGGCAAGCTCCGGAGGAACCAAAAATCCTTCCTGAGATTCCACCAGAGATCGTTTGTTCCAAAGTGACGTTGGGCCAGAAATCCAAGGAGCTCAATCTAGCCTCCACCCTATCTGGCCAGACAGCGTGGAGGCCAGGAAAAAGAATTGAAGCTGGGTAAGCTCCTCAAACAGTGCCAATCTAACCAGGCTATAGCTGAACCTTGGTGAGATTAGGATAAAAAATCTGGGATTTGTAAACCTATCCATTTCTCTGCTCTCATATTTGCTTTCTTTTCCTTCAGTTCTTCCCGCCACCACCCCCCCCCAATTCCAACTAAGTCCCAGCTGAACCCAGAGAAAAACTGATCTCCCATATCTAAATCAGGATAAATAATGGAAATGCTCCAGAGGCAGATACAGTGGCGGCAGAGCCAGGGAATCTGAGGCAGAGCAAAAAGTAAGGAAGAAGGATGTGGAAAAGTTCTGAACAGTAGGTTATACTACTACCTCCTTCCTAGGGATTTTTACCTTATCTTTATCCTTTTCCTTGAAGTTTGTGCTTGCATGACGACCTTGGGTAAGAGGTGAATGAGGCTTTGTGACTTCCCATTGTCAGGGCAGGAGGAACAAATAAAGGATTGCCTCTATGGAATTGCGGAATGTTTATTATCCTAAAGAAAAGCATTTATCTTCTCTCACAGGGAAATCCTGTCATCTTATCTCAGAACTTCCTCTGAAATAAGTAGTCTTCAGTGCCCTTACTTATCTTTTTCCAGCTTTATTGAGATATAATTGACATTGTGTCAGCTTAAGGTGTACCACAGGATGATTTGATAAAAGTGTGTGTTGTGATCACAATAAAGTTCGTGCCTTTAATATAAGAGAAAACCAAAACAGGAAGGTTTGGTGACCTATCTGACCTATCTGTGGGCACCCATCTATGGACAGTGGCTAAGTTCAAAAGCAACCCCCCACATCTGCTCAAGTCAAAAATGATCATGAAACTAAACCCTCTCACCTGATCCCAGCACGTTTCTGCCCTGTCCTTTCTTCCTTCTCCCTTCCCAGGGAACAGGATCTGGGAGGCTATGGTCTTGAGCAGAGCATCAGGGCTCAACCCTAGAAATGAGAAATGTAACTCATTGACAAAAATTGCTGTGAACTCTTAGTATGTTTAAGAACTTGAAGGAAGCCAGGAAAAGTGCAGGCAACCCCAGCTTGCCTTCCAGCTCACCCTGTCTTGCTGACAGAGAGTGCCTGATACCCTGTAAGGGACACACAGCTGCTTTCACGATTCCAAAATTGCCCAGAGAGTGAGAGACTTTTAAAAAATCTATTCCTAGTTTAAAAACAAAAACAAAAACCTTTTCCTCCTCTGTGTTAGAATTTTATACACTTTTTTTCTTAATCTCTTCTGCAGGATCTAAGCAAATAAAATGTGACATTAACAAAAACCCATTAACATTTTCTGTAACTAATACACAAATATCTTACAATCCTACTTCCTTTTTCACTTTTTTTCTTTTTTTGGCCATGCCATGCGACATGCAGGATCTTCGTTCCCTGACCAGGGATCAAACCCATACCCCCTGCAGTGGAAGTGCAGAGTCCTAACCACTGGACTGCCAGGGAATTCCCTACTTCTTCTTTTTCACTTTCTATTTCTGATACTCACTTTTCAAAAATAGCTTTCCAAAGTGAATTTAGGAACTGAATGCAAGACTTATGTCTTTGTCTTCCTATTTTCATTGTCCTCCTTTGCAGTCTAGTCTACAATATACTCACACAACCAAACCAAAAGAAAACACACTTATAAGTTTACATAGGATAATTACTGAGCTGATGTTATCACTGATTTATAAATGCACATTTAGAGATTTGTAAAAATGCAGTTTAGCTCAGAGTCTAATTGACTAAACAGTTCTTATTTCTAAAAAGGGCAGAACTGGAGGATTTTGTGCTTAAAATAGAAAAAAAAATTCAGCAAAATAACTTTATGATCCTGGTAGTATAGAAGTTAAATGGCAGAAAGAAAACCAAAGGACACAGTGAAATCTTCATCTCTAGAAGAACAAAGCTAACATGGAAATTTATTCCTAAATGAAATTAGGTCCCTTTTTGCTTTAAGGTTATATAATTTTGTAACACTGTCACTAACTGTGTGTGCTGGAGTTCGTTACCTTATGTTTTACCAAATAAGACTGCCTTTAAACAATAGAAAGTTCTTACTTTAGTGAAATCTAAAATGATTCATTGTCAAATCAAAGGAAGGAGAAAATGTCTCTACCAAAGATAAATATAGACAATTCTATAATTTTTCCTAAAGCAATATGGTTTTACACATTTTCTCTGTTTACAGTTTACCAGTCACATGTGAACCTTGCAAATTTCATCAAATGTATGTTTGTTAAACAAATGAATTGTTGTTTCAGACAAGTAGAGAAAGACTTCTAAGCCTCAGACTTTTGATAAATGGCAGAAGCCCATGTAACTGCTGAGGACCAGTCTGACAGGAACTGGCAGCGATAACACAGAGAACAATGAAGGTCCATTATCTCAGTGTTCACAGAAGAATGGCTTGGCACCTAGCCAGGTGTATAATAAGTCTATTTTAATGTTTATCATACAAACCAATGGATTTTTCCAAAGAATAGTAAATTAGGTGTGGCTCTTTTCTTTCTTTTTTTAAAAAGAGGATTTCCTGACAATCTGTCTAGAACTTATGATAATATCTTTGCATATTTTCATAAAATGGTACATCATGCACCTATGATAAACAATGGGACTTTGGTATCAGCTTTTTGAGTCTGTGTGTTTGGGGAACTTTATTTTCAATAGTTCTCTTTTGACTGTCATAGTCTACATCAAGGCTGACTTTACCTGAGTCTAAATCCCTTAAAATATGTGACTTGTGATGCCCCATTGCAATAAATAAGGAGAGTCGCTTTGCCTATACTGCAGCCTGGTCTCCACACAATCAAGAGGAGAGCGAAGCAAAGACAGCACTGGTACCCAGGCATCACCTGTAACATATAATTCTAGGGTCACATATGTGTTTTTGAAACCAAATATCTGTATTTATTAGCACATTGGGGTAACTGCTGAGTAATTAACTTTCCTCATTGTCACAACATATGGAACTAAAATTTAAATTGTTGACTGTGAAAAGAAAACCTCAACCTCAAATCACTTAACATTCTATTTATTACTAAAGCTGCCATAAAGTCAAAAATTTGATTTTTAATATTAATGAGAAAATTCTTCATTTTTTAAAATTGGAGATACTATAAATCCATTGCAAATTTTATAAATAATATTAAACATGATTCACTTTTGTGTGTATTTGGTGCAATTTTTAAAATTAATATTAAAGTAATTGCTCAAACTTCAAATAATGCTCAAAATGTTTAAAAATTCAATATCATTAACAAAACTCTCAGCAAAATATGAATAGGAAGGAACTTCCTCAATCTTATAAAGGGCAACTATGAAAAACCTACAGCTAACATCATATTTAATAGTAAATATTGAATGCTTTTCCCCTAATATTGGAAGTGAGGCAAGGATATCTGTTCTTACTACTGCTATTCAAGATTGTACTGAAGGTCTTTCGCTGTGCAATAAAGCCAAAACAAGAAATAAAAGGCACATTGATTGGAAAGGAAGAAGTAAAGCTGGTTTTATTTGCAGGAAACACAATCACCTATAGGAAATCCTACAGAATTACAAAAAAGCCACTAGAACTAATTATTGAATGTAGTAATATTGTAGGATACAAGACCAATATAAAAATCAATTATATTTCTACATTCTAGTGAAGAACAATCTCATCTTGAAATTTATGAAAGTGGGCTTCCCTGGTGGTGCAGTAGTTAAGAATCTGTCTGCCAATGCAGGGGACACAGGTTCGAGCCCTGGTCCGGGAAGATCCCACATGCCTCGGAGCAACTAAGCTTATGCACCACAACTACTGAGCCTGTGCTCTAGAGCCTGTGAGCCACAACTACTGAGTCAGCGTGCCACAGCTACTGAAGCTCGTGCACCTAGAGCCCATGCTCTGCAACAAGAGAAGCCACCGCAATGAGAAGCCCATGCACTGCAACGAAGAGTAGCCCCAGCTCACCGCAACTAGAGGAAGCCTGCGTGCAGCAACAAAGACCCACTGCAGCAAAAAATAAATTTATTTTGAAAAAAAAAGAAATGTATAAAATCAATACCATTTATAATAGCACCAAAAAATATTTAGGAATAAATTTGACCAAACATGTTAAGACCTATACATTGAAAACTATAAAACATTTCTGAGACTCAAATTAATGGAGACATGTAGTGTGTTCCTAAATTGGAAGACTCAGTATTGTTAAAATATCAATTCTTCCCAAATTGATCTGTAGATTCAGTGAAATTCCAGTCAAAATATTAGCATTATTTTTTCTATAGTAATTCATAAACTGATTCTAAAACCTGTATGAAAATGCTGCATACCTGGAATAGTCAAAACAATTTTAAAAACAAAGAATAAAGTTAATAGATATACACTACCTGGTTTCAAAATTACTATAAATCTACAGCAATCAAAATTGTGAGGAATTGTCATAAAACAGACATTTAGATCAATGTAATGAAAGAGAGAGTCCAGAAATAGATTCAATTGGTTTTCCACAAAGGTACCAAGGCAATTTAATGAGGAAGGGAAAATCTTTTCAATAAATAGTACTAAAAAAATAACCCCTAAAATGAACCTCAAAACCTACTTCACATCATGTGCAAAAATTAACTTGAAATGTGTTACAGACCTAAATATAAATGTTAAAACTATAATAGTTCTAGAAGAAAACATAGGAGAAAAATCTTAATGACATTTAGTTTGTTAAAGAGCTCTTAAATATGACACAAAAAGCATGAACCAGAAAAGAAAAAAATTAGTAAATGGACTTCTTCAAAATAAAAAGCTTTTGCTCTTTCGACACTGGTATGAAAATGAAACAGCAGGTCACAGACTGGGAGAAAATCGTTGCAAAACTTTTATCATGCATGGGACTTTAGAATTTTAAAATACCTCATAAACCAATCAAATGGAAACTTTTGTTAAAAATGGGCAAAATAATTGAACAGACACTTTAGCATAGAAAATATATGAGTGAAAAGAACATGAAAATCTCATCATGAGTCATTAGAGAAATACAAATTAAAATCACAATGCAGTATCACTACACATCCACTAAAATGGCTAAAATTACAGAGACTGACAATATCAAATGTTGGTGAAAATATAAAGCAACTGGAATTCTCATACACTGCTGGTGGAAATGTGAAGTGGTGCCACCACTTTGAAACCAGTTTGGCAGTTTCTTAAAAAGTTATACATATACCTACAATTTGACCCAATCATCCCACTCCTGGGTATTTACTTAAGAGAAATGAAAATATATTCCATATAAAACTTATATACAAATGTTTATGGCAGCTTTATCTGTAACAGCTCCAAACTGGAAACAACTCAAACGTTCATCAACAATTGAATGGAAAAACAAATTACAATACATCCACACAATGAAATACTATTCAATAATGAAAAGCAACAAACCATTGATACATGCAATGGCATGAATAAATCTCAAAATAATTATTCTAAGGTGAAAGAAACACGACCAAAAAAAAAAAATGCACACTGAATGATTCATTTATATAAACTTCTAGGAAATGCAAACTATAGCAACAAAGATCTGATTCAGTGGTTGCCTGGGTCTGGGTTGGGAAAAGAGAGGAATGGATGGAAAAAAGGGCACATGAAACTTTTGGGGATGGTATGTATTCATTATCTGGACTGTGGTGATGGTGATGGATTGTGAGGCTCAATATGTCAAAACTCATCAAATTTCATACATTAAATGTGTGCAATTTATTGTACAGAAAGTATAGCTCAATAAAGCTGGGGGGAAAATGCTTTGTAAACATTGCTCTTTTTACCCCTTTGTTTGTGAATTTTGTAATGTTAGCAACCCAAGCGCATGTGCTTGACCCAACATTTCAAAATTCATACTTAAAGTCTTTGTTATATTTACGTAGTTAAGCTAAAGTTATATTTAAGTGTCTAAACATGGTTTAATAACATTTTATTACTAAAAGTTACTTTAGAAAATGTGGAAAATAGAAAAAAATATTAAATATATTTCTGACCACTCAGGAATAACAGCTGTTATTTTGTTTTCAGACTTTTTCATGCATATATGAAAATAATAATTTTTTTAAAAATTGGGATTATGTTATACGTAATGTTTTGTATATTGAATTTAATTTAACATTACATTAAAAGCATTTTACATGTAATTATATAATTTCCAGAAATGCAATTTTTCTATTGTATAATAAATGTTACATTGTATGGATATACCATGATTTATTTAACTTTTCTTGCATAGGGACATTTAGGTTGTTCTCAAATTTGCACTAATTTATATAATGCTGTGTTGAACATCTTTGTATGTGTGTGTGTTAAACCGTGTCCTAATTTTTAAGTATAGATTCTTAGAAATGGATTAATGATCAAAGTGCATGAATATTTTTAGGACTCCTGACCCATGGTGCCAAACTGTTTTTCAGGAATATTGTACCAACTCACAACCCACTGGAAGTATATAAAAGTATATGAAAGAGCTGATCTTACAATATTCTCCGAAGTATTGAATCTTACAGAGCTTTTAAAAATTTTTTTTTTTTTTTTTTTTCCGTACGCGGGCCCCTCACTGCCGTGGCCTCTCCCGTCGCAGAGCACAGGCTCCGGCCGCACAGGCCCAGCCCGCCATGGCTCACGGGCCCAGCCGCTCCGCGGCATGTGGGATCTTCCCGGACCGGGGCACGAACCGGCGTCCCCAGCATCGGCAGGCGGACTCTCAACAACTGCGCCACCAGGGAAGCTTAGAGCTTTTAAATTTTAACACTATCTGCCCCCTACCCATTGTCTAAGGAAACAAGGAAGTTCCTTCAAGGAAATTATAATTTTGATATGACATCCTACTTAAAAGACATGAGTCAGTTTTGCAGAAAAGTAAAAACCAAAGCATTACATTTATGAGACAAGTAGTGTCAAACTCATCAACACTGCATTGCATTGTAACTCATATATCTATAGTTTCTGATTCTGATATACAAATAAGTAAAAATTTAAGGCATAATTTGTGAAATGATAAGTTTATTTTTCTTTTTCTTAATGTTTTATTATTTTCTAGCAGAGAATTATCACTTGGCAAGAAGTAACAATTACTTAGCTATAGATATCAAGTATAAATTTTATGGACTATGAATATGAATATAGACTATGAATAGGTAAAGCCATGAAGAGTCATTCTAGGATCTGCAATCTAGAAATATTTCCTGTTTTTTTCTTAAACTGCGTTATATCAGGAAGGAAACTAAGACAAAGATCAAGTGCTAGGGCGTTTTCATTTTTGTGCATTCTATAGAATGCTGAGTCTTTTGGGTCTTTGACAGCTCTGACCTTCACCCAAATGATTGTCCTTGCTGGTCCAGCACTCAGCAAATGGTGTAGGCTCAGTCTGTGGTGCTGGTGGGCAAGCACTACAGAGAGAATCCAGGCTGGGCCAAGGTCCATGGGTCCAGTGTCAGTTTTCGGTGGGGTATTCAGAAAGAAAAATGGTAAAGAAGCAGACAAAAAGTTATACTATTTGAGGCCAAAGAATGAATAAATATACTATGAATGAGGTCTACAGAAACATGCTTAGAGAAATTATCTAAAATGTGATTTAAAAGTAAATAATGTGTATATTCATTAGAAATTGCAGTATGTTATAAAAGTGTGTTGAAATGATGAAGGGTAGTATTGAAATGATAGGTGCAAGTAACTTACCCCTGCTGCCTTTCATGGTGCTTGGTGCTTTGCAGGTTCTTTACAAAAGTTTGCTGGATGAACAAATGATTGTTATCTCAGAGTCAAGAAAAAAGGTGGAGAATAAAACAACAATAAAGGAGATTGACACCTTGGGTTTGGATGTCATGCTCAGAATAGCCCTAGATGATTTTCTGTGTGAAGAAAGAAGAGATGAATGTGAAGATGAGCAGTCTGAATTTTCTTTGAAGTTTAAATAAATCACACTTGAGCCTTTGTCAACCTCATCCCTTCCTCAGTATTTCTGTTCTTTTCCATACAGATTTATAGAGGAGATTTGGTTGAGTGGAAAGAATGATGTCTTCCTTAGCCAAGGAAGGAGGCCTCAGAGGCTCCAGTGCTGAGGGTAGATAAGAGATCAAGGAACTGGATTGTCTAGATCCAATTTTTACCAAAATGTTGGGCCAGAAAAGAGAAGAAACCTTAGACAGTCTGACCTAGTTAGGTTTACATTCTAAGGAAAAATGAGTGAGTAGTATAAATATCAAGTTTTAAGGCTGCTTATAAGTTTGAAATTTCTCTGTGATGCTATTTTAACCACCTCCCCCCCAGATTCTTTTCTTCTTTTGAAAGCTGTAAAATTCCTTAGAAACACTTTTCTGAGTCATTTGCTGGCATATAGACAAGGAAGGGAGGAAATAAACAATTATATTGTTTTCAGAGTCAAAGAGGGAAGAAAATTCAGGCTGGGGAATGAGGGGTGATACCAGAAGAAAGCTATGGTCAAACTTGGATCATCTGGGAGAAAAGGATGAATAAAGGGCCAGGCCTGGAGAGGAGACATGTCCTCAGGAATTATCACTAGCATGGAACTTTGCTACCAAAGGCACTGCTAGTTTCTGGGTAGGAATAGATGGATGTACTCTACAGCACAGAAGAAAAAATCATTAGTTTTTTTTTTTCTATCAGATACTGACATGTGTTTTAAGATCATAAAGTTTCCTTTCCTGAAAATATCTTCTTTTAATCCCTCACTGATTTTGCAACTTTCTCATTATTAATGCTCTGCCTCAGAGAAGCCCTGCCTCAGGAGATCACCCAAATAAGCCTTGGATGATTTCCTGTGTATAAATCCTGGCCCCACCAATTACTAGCTATGTTAATATGTCCATTCATTTCCTCATATAGAAAATTAAGAGCAAAAAAAAAATAGTAAAAGAAAAAGAATAATACTTTCCATCTGGGTTTGTTGTGAGGATTCAATGAAATAGTACATACGAACCTCTTAGCAGACTACCTGGTCTAGAGCAGGTGGTTGCTAAATGTTATTGTTGTTACAAATTCAGTTGTATAAGTATCTCATTTTGGGGCATGTGTACCAGGGATTTACTGGCTTTATCAGTGAGAGGTTAACCCCAATTTAAAGTAGTGCGGCAGAGAGACTGTTGGATGTTTGTTGCATCAGATGCCCCTTGAGATCTGTCAGTCTCACTTGTCTCCAGGGTTTCGACTTCTTGTTTGGCCCCAGCTCTTGCTGCAGTACCAGCTCTGCATGTACTCTGACTTTATGCAGATGCCGTGTGATGGTGACTCCCTTCATGCCCATGCACACGCCTACTGACTCTCTTGCTGAAGCTCCACTATTGATGCTGAAGCATGAGATGTCATGGGACCCATACAGCACACAGGCAAACAGCTGGAATTGCAAGGAGGTTAATACCTGATGGGATGAATCTCAGATGACAGGAGATAGGAACTGGAGGTTGAATTTCTCCTTCTTTCTCACCTTGACACACTGTTCTGAGATGTGGTCATTCACACTCCTCTCTGAGGACTACCATATAAGATCAAGTGGTTAGTTATGCTTGATACAAAGTGATGGCCAATTCAATAAGGACTCTGACATTGGCTCTCCCTCCTTCCCTGCCTCACTCACCCTCTTTTCACTCCTTCTCTCCTGGCTTTGTCCTCCACGGTAAATGGGAGCCCATTCACTTTGTCTCAGACTCTGCTTTCTGGGGAACCCATGTTAAGACACTTATCATATCCATTGTTACTTCCTTTATATAAGATAGTATTTTTAATTTGTAGCTAAATACATGGCTGCCCAGAGTAAACCCTGTAGTATGCAACTTCTCTTGCAGCTATACTTGGTCATATGACTAAGTTCTGACCAATGAATATTATTATTTATATATAAATATAATAATAATAACATATATTACATTATAATAATATGTAATGTATATAATAAGATCTAATAAGATGCACACACACATACACTTTGGAAAATGCCTTTAAAAGAATGGGAGTAGCTTTCTCCTTTCCTCCTGGCTTTAATGTAAATATGATGGCTGGAGCTGGGGCAGCCATCTTTTGCCATGAGTTGGAAGCCACATGTTGAAGATGGTGGAGCATGAAGATAAGAAGGCTGGGGTTGGGGCTCCTGGTGATTGGGAAGACACCACATCAGCTTTAGAATGCCTACCTGGATATCATTTTAAGAGAGAAGTTTCTATCTTTTCAAAACCACTGTTATTTGGGGCTTTTAGTTAGTTTCTGCTGAGCTTAATCCTAACTGGTCCAGTAGAAAATTGACTTTCTTTGGAATAAAAAAAAGAAAAAGGAAGAAAAAATAGCATCAAGTGTCATTTTATATTCCTTACATGGCAGCACTGGATTCAAAGGCCAAAATTTTTACCGTTACATTATACTACCTCTCGCAAATTTAGATTATATAAGCCAGATATCCAGTGACCCGATCACCTTTGAGTTACCAGAATGTTGACATTCCAGACTAACATAAAACAAATAGAATGCTACCCACTCAGAAACCTGGCCTGTCAATGCTTCTCATCTGCATGAATACATGACATTAATTATAATAGTGCTTACTGTGGGTCAGGCCCTGTGCTAAGCTCTCTAGTTAGAAAACGTAAGAAATAGCACTCTATGAAGGATATGTTTGAGAAAGAACCCTAGTCTGGGATTTTAGTTGGGAGGCTTGCTAGTATCCTGGATTCAGACAGTGGTAGGTAGCAGAGTTAGAGAGGAAGAGTGGGCTAGAAGACTCTTTAAGAGATAATGTTAGTAAGACTTGATGACTGATGGAATGTGGGGGTTGAGTGAATTCAGGATTATTCTCAGGCTTCTATGATGGATGTCTCATCGGAAGATGGTTTCACAAATTGAGATGAACATATACAGAAGGAGGAAGAGGAAAAGAGGGAGGAGGAGGGGGAAGGGAAAGAGGAAAAGGAAGTTTAATGAAGAAGATGATGGGTTCAGCTCTGGGCATGTTGAGTTTGAGAGATTCCTGAATACCAAGTAGAGATGTTAAGCGGGAAATGAATATATAAGCCTGGGAAGAGGGCTTAGCTAGAGTAATTTTCAAATTATTTTGTAATTTTCTGCTTTGACATTATCCCTTCCAGTAGACTGACTTTCTTGGGGGCAAAGTAGTCTTGTTAATCTTGGGTTCCCAGCACCTAGAACAGAGCCTGCAGCATAGCCAATGCTCAATAAATGTTTGTTCAGTGATTGAGTGACAGATTAAATAAATGAATGAATGAATTTCAATCTGTCAAAAAAGGGACATGTTTTTTTCATCTCAAGTTGAAACTCCAATATACATTCCAATGGAAACATGATTACAAACCTCAGTTGGTTGCACATTACTGTGGGTCCAGTTACATTACGTTTTAATAAGCTTCTGCAGACTAGCCTCAGAATTGAACCACCCTTCAAAATCATTTCCACGGGGGTGGGGTGGGGGACACTTTTCAAATTCCAAATTAGTTACACCATACTTTTGAACCAAAGGTCCTTCACTAGTTGGGAATGTCATTCTGTTATGTTTCCCATGAAGAACTTACATAATGCCCTGTACCTGCACCCTGGAAGCCATCATGTTTACCCTACAACTGAGAGTCGGTCAGAGTGTCGAGTGGTCACTACCTCAATGCTTCAGTGCCACCCTAGGTACCCTTTTTTGGAATCAGGTCACTACAATGCCTATAGAAGGAGTCTTGAGGAAGGGAACAGAGGCACAACCCAGTGACTTGAAAAGCACTCCAGAGACTAATAATTGGACTAGATCAAGGACTTAAGTGGATTTGCAGAGGGCCTAGAGTTTGTCCCTTTTCTTCACACATAGTTATCATAACAGCTAGATATTTATCAGCAATAGCCAACTCTGATTCAGACAGTCCCTCCAACTTTTCTGTAATCATTAAACTTATATTGTATGTTAGCTTCTTGTGTAAAAAAAGTATTCATACATTCAATTACTAACTTAATAAATCTCATGTTGTGTAAAGCAGTTTATAGTACAAGTTGAGTTTTAGTTATTTTAAGTAATGGTTGTTGTATTGCTCACTCAACGTTCTCAGAGAAGCAGAACCAATAGGATATATAGAGATATGTATAAGAGGAGGGTTTTTTGTTTGTTTGTTTGTTTTTAATAGGAATTGGCTCACATGTGATTATGGAGATGAAGAATTCCCACGATCTGCCACCTGGAGAGCCAGGAAACCCAGTGTTGTAATATGGTCTGAGTCTGAAGGCCTGGGGACCAGGGGACTGCTGGCAAAAGTCCCAGAATCTAAAGGCCTGAGAACCAGGAGCTCCGACATCCAAGAGCAGAAGATGCACCTCCAGCTAAAAAAAAAAAAAGAGAGAGAGAGAGAGAGTTCACCTTTCGCTCACCTTTTTGTTCTATTTGGACCCCCAATGGATTGGATGATTCACCCACATTGGTGAGGGCAGATCTCTTCACTCAGTCTATCCAATCAAATGTTAACCTCTTCCAGAAACATGCTCAGAGACACACCTAGAAACAATTTTTTACCAGCTATCTAGACTTCAAGTTAACACATAAAAT
Source organism: Delphinapterus leucas (assembly GCF_059928025.1). Lineage (NCBI taxonomy): Eukaryota > Metazoa > Chordata > Mammalia > Artiodactyla > Monodontidae > Delphinapterus > Delphinapterus leucas. Next base: position 87,266,056 of record NC_143135.1, on the reverse strand, counting down.
TAACCATCACAGTTGTATTTCAGGAAATAACTGGCAAAGTCACAAAGTAAATAAGTCTACATGACAGCTTTGTCATTATAATACAGTAACTATGCCTAGATATTGTATACCACTAGTGTTGCCAAAAACAATATTTGAAGAATGTCAATGATTTTCTTTGCACTTAATAAATGTATTGTATTGGTACTTAGAGTTGAATACATCAAATTGAGAGCAGCAGGTGTTGTAAATAACATTAAACCTTGGAGTCAGGAAACCTGGATTTTAGTCCCACACTAACCTCTTGGGTGATTTCATTCATTCATTCAACAAATATTTCTTGGCCACCTTATAATGTTCTGGACATCATGCTAAGTGCTAGGATACAAGAGTAAAAAGAAATTGACATTGTATCTACATTTTTAGACTGGTAGTTTAAGAGGACAGACGTCAAGTTTGAAAAAAATCTATGTGTTAACAATGTACCTGCTATTAAACACTGTGAAGAAAAGTTACGTGGAGATTGCACCAGGGTAGTAGGGTGGTCAGTACAGGCTTGATTGTGATGGACATCTAAAAGATGGTTAGGTGTCAACTAGGTGAATGGGGCAGAAGGAACTGCGTATGCAAAGTCTCAGTACCCTGGGTGGGACATCAGGCATATTCTAGGAATTATAGGCCAGAGTGGCTTGAGCTAAGAGAACAAGTGCAAACCAATGACCGGCAATAGGAATCAACAAATGAGTGTGGGGTAGGGAGGGGCAGGGAGATGGGAAGAAGTGAGATAATCATAATTTTTTCAACAAATTAACTCTGGATTCAGTACTGAGAACTAATTGTAGGAGGCACAAGTAGACGTGAGAAGACCAGTTAGGGGGCTACTGCTGGAGTCCAGAAGAGATAACTGTTGTGTGACCCGATTGGGAGTGGGATAGATATAAAAAGGTGGACAGACACAAGAGGAGGTAAAAGCAACAGGATTAAATAGTAACAGGCTGGGTATGAAGGAGGTGAGGAAAGTGTTAGGATGGCTCCTGCATTTCTAGCTGAGATAGGGAATAATGGAAGCACACCAGACTTGAGCGAGACAAACTCTGCAGAGCTTAATTTATGTTTCTGCAAAATAAGAGGCAAACTTTAAAGTCCTGTCCAGTTCTACTGTAAAATTGTGTGATTGTGTTATGTAATTCAATCATTTTTTGAAAATAAGGAGTGGCCTAATTAGAGTAGAAATTCCTTATAGGTAAATACATTAGTTACCTGTTGTTGATCAAAAAAATTATCCCAAACTTCAGTGACTTAAAACAACAGACATTATCTCACAATTTCTGTGGGTCAGAGATTCAGGAGCAGCTTAGCTGGTGGCTCTTGCTCAGGGTCTCTCAGGTGGTGGCATTCAGAATGTTGGTAGTAGCTACAGTCATCTGAAGGCTTGACTGGGGCTCGAAGATTCATCTGCTCCCACAGTGGCTCACTCACAGGGCTGTAAGCAGAAGCCCTTACTTCCTCATGGGATCCTGGCAGGAGGCTCCATTTCTCACCACATGGGCCTCTCCACAAGGCTGCCTGAGTGTCCTCATGACATGGTGTCTGGTTTGCCCCAAAGCAAGTGATCCCACAGAGAACCAGCCAGAATGAAGCTGCAGTGCCTTTTATAATGTAGTCTTGGAAGTCACATGCCATCGATTCCACTTTATTCTTTTGTTAGAAGCAAGTCACTAAGTCCAGCCCACATTCCTGGGAAGGGAAATTAGTCCCCATCTCTTGATGGGTATCAAATAATTTGTGGTTATATTTGAAAACTACCACAGAAAAGTTTAAATCTTGACACTTTGCAAAGTGCTGGGTACCTTTCTTTGACAGTAAATAACACTGTTGTATAGGTTTAAATTAAAATAAAACTACTGTGTTATAAACTAGAAAACAGCTGCCTAGAATACTCAATGCTAAGTTCAGGGCGAATATTTATCATTTATTTATTTATAGCTCTGTAATGAGGCAAGGAAAGTCTAACAATGTACAAAGCTTAATGGGTCATAAACTAATGGATATTTGAGTCAAAAATTGTGAAATATCATGGTAAGTGATCCTCCATGTAAATGCTTTATGTTGTAAAATACATAATGAATTCTAGAAATTACTCATTGTTATGTATGAGAATCAAATATTTTATACGTGAATCACAGTAAGAACTGAAGGATTTTAGAGCTTGAAGAAAGCTTACAGATTGTCTGTCTAATCCAGCTCCCTTATTTAGTAGATGAGAAAACTGAGTCCATTAAAAAAAAGAAAAAGAAAAAGATGTTCCTAGAGTCTCACATAGTCAGTGGCAGGAAGCCACTGCTGATGGGATGGATTGGCCATTTCACAGTAATACCGGGGAGGGGATTTAGTGCTTTTTGAGCTCCTTGTCTAGTTCGGAAAATCTACAATGCCTTAAAACAATCTCTGGGACAGGCCCAAAAGGTGTATGTAACATTCTCCCTCTTTTACCATTGTTTGCAAGTAAAGTACAGACTAGTCCATTGGCTCTTTCAAGGTCACTTAGCAACTTGTTGGTAGGAATTGGGAATAAAGCCAAGGTTATAGATTTCCTCACTTGGACACTTTCCACTCCATTTATTACTTACCTCTGAAATGTTATTGCTGTTTACCATGAACTAAATTGGCTTTATTACCTAAGCAGAGACGATTAAGCAATAACTTTTACCTTGTCTTTGTTGAAGACTACATGCTCATATCTGTGATCACATTATGAATTATGTACCTATGTAATTTAATCTTAGATAGGGAGAGAATAAAGGTAGGAATCCACCTGTGGTTTCTTGACTCTTAGTTTGGGTACATTGGACATGAAAGCTCTATTGACTGTACTGAAATTTTATAGCTTATATCAGCAGTTAAATTTGTATGGCTTACTAGGCATACAAAGCAGATGATAAGATAGTTTTATTTACTTTGCCTGTTTTTACTGAGGTCTGTTATATTGGTGAACACATTGTGAATATGTACTTAAATATGCAAGATAGTGTGAATAGTATGAAATACCACAGTTTACAACAGAAGATTCACATTTGTATTTTTTCTATGTATAGGTTTTAAAAATAGTGATTTTACATTGCTGTAGCTTTTAAAAAATAGTGAATACATTTTTTAATTAATTAATTAATTAATTTAGCTGTGTTGGGTCTTTGTTGCTGCACGTGGGCTTTCTCCAGTTGTGGTGAGCTGGGGCTACTCTTCCTTGCGGTGTGCGGGCTTCTCATTGAGGTGGCTTCTCTTGTGGAGCACGGGCACAGATGCTTCAGTAGTTGTGGCACGTGGGCTCAGTAGTTGTGGCTCGCAGGCTCTACAGAGCAGGCTCAGTAGTTGTGGCACGGGCTTAGTTGCTCTGCGGCATGTGGGATCTTCCTGGACCAGGGAAACCCATGTCCCCTGCCTTGGCACGAGGATTCTTAACCACTGTGCCACCAGGGAATTCCTGTGAATAAAATTTTTGATGGAAAAATATTTTAGTATGTTATGGTGCTCCAGATTAATTTAATTCTAAACTGTAGTGAAATCCTTGGCTTGAATGAAACTATATTTTCCAAAGAAATGGTTGGAAATGAAAGGCCTATTTTAGCATGTTATCTATGTTCATTTCATTAACAAGTATTTATTGGATATCTCATTTGCTGTACTTATAGTTCATATATTTCCAGTTACTGAGTCCTAGAGTGCCCGTAGACACTTAAAAGTCAGCATCTTCCTAACCTGCCTAATTATCTTCATCTCTCAGTTCTACATTTTTTACAATCCGCATTTATCTTAATGGTACCCATCAGAAACCCTGAAAACATTTTCACTTCTCCTTTTCTCTTACTTCTCAAATTCTTTTGAAAGATTCTATTTCCTCTTTTTCATCCTCACAGACCTCCCAAGTTCAGACCCTCATCCTCTTGTGCTAGAGGCAAAACTGTCTACATAAGGCATCCCTCAGAATCTCAACATCCACTTTCACTGTCATTGAACCTCTCTCCCAAGCAATCCACACGGCTGCCAGTTACTTTGCTAACATAAATCAGATCACATTATTCCTCTTCTTAATACCTATTATGGAAATTCCCTGGTGGTCTAGTGGTTAGGACTCTGTGTTTTCACTGCCGAGGGCCCAGGTTCGATCCCTAGTCTGGGAACTAAGATCCCACAAGCTGCATGGCATGGCCAACAAACCAAAAAACAAACTAACTAAAAACAAACAAACAAAAAAAGAATACCTGTTATGGACTCCTATTTCTTCAAGGATGAAGGACAAATTCTGAACTTCTTGAACGGACCTCAACTTACCTTTCTGAAGTCTCTGGTTGTAAATATTCTTATGTCTAAATATCAATGCTATCTTTCCATTGTGTCTCCCAAGCTAATTGCCTTTCCCCTCACTTCTTTTAGGGAACTTCTACTCATTCTTTTACTCTCCCCTTCTCTGCTTATCTTTCTCTTCTCTAGGCAGAGTTAATTACCCTCTCTTCTGTCTCCTTGACAATAATGTGTTTATCTTTATTATGGTGCATATTACACAGATTGTTTGTTTGCCTTTCCCATTACTGAATCTAGAGGGAGATGAACAAGTGTTATTCAAACTAGTAAAGGCCTGGAACTCAATGTTAGTTCTAGATAAAACAAAACAAAACAAAACAAAACTTCCATTTATAAACCATACTTGCAAAAATGAATTTTCTTCATTTTTAAGAAATGAAGTGCTAGTGAGACAAATGCTTTATAACTAATCATTGGAATCCCAGAATTCA